>NW_019384683.1:385463-391192 GCF_000671375.1 Centruroides sculpturatus
AAACTATATTACTTTTCAATAAAATAAACTGAATTAAGTTTGAATACAGGTTTATTTTAAGCTTTTATATTGATTTCTTTCAGCCATTCGAAGTAATTTATTAAGCAGCCTATTTCTTTTAATTTCTGCAAACTTTTTTTATGCAGTTTTAAGTTAATTTTAACTCGTTGTTTTGGTTTTATGCGATTTTAGAAAATTACAGAACGTATCCCTACTTTTTCAAGGCAAGTAAAGTCTTTTTTTATGCGAATTTTTTATATGCGCTTTTCTGTAGAACGTATCCACCGCATAAAACGAGACCTTACAGTAATTAGTTGTGCATTTCCTACAGCATAGCCACCTCTCAATCTCTATGACTTTTGATTGTAAGGATATATAAAAACAAATCTGATGTATAAAGGACATGTTCCTAATTTTGAACTTTGAAAGCTAATAATGGTGCTCTTTAGAAAAATTAATTTAGATCTGTTGCACTCTGCTGTAGAAAATATCATTTAAAGAATGCAGTTCATAGAACATCTAAAAAGAAGGACATATTGAATCACACCTGTAAGTTAAACAAACATGAATATTAATCGTACACTGTACCAAAAAGGAAATCAATTTGTAGTGTTGCTTTTAGCTATTACTCTTTAACCACTCCCAAGTTTCATGTGCTTCCAGGTCCACATTTCTCCTAATAGTGAAATTTTGACTGTTATTTCTTTATATATTGAAATCCTAAGTTTCAAAGAGAGTTTATGCCAAATTTGGTCAAGTTTCATCCAATAGATGTTTTGATACAGTCACCCTTTGTAGTCACACTGTATATTAAATAGGGAGACAATTAAAATAAACTTGAATTTCAATTATTAAATTCAAATATTTAAAAGTTTAATTTAAATAGATTTTAAAATCTTAAGATTGTTGTTTTATATTTACCATTTATTAATTATTCAATAAACTGTCAGACTTTTTAAAATAGTCTTAAAAAATTTTTTATTCAACAGAATTGCAAATATGCTACTCAAGCAGCAGCACAAACATTATCTCAGCCACCACCTTTGCTGAAACAAGATCCAAAGGTTTTTATTTCACTTAATTTTTTAAATTTTATATAAAATAAATTTTTCAACCAGAATTTATAAATTCATAGATTACCAATTTACCTAATGGGAAAACTATAGCTTCTATAGAAAATTATTCTCCTGTTTCAAGAATAACTGTTTTAGTGAAGGCAGGACCACGTTTTGAGAATGATGATAATCTTGGAATTTCCCATTGCTTGAGAAATGCAGCAGGATTGGTGCATACAGATTTTGAAATATTTTTATAAATGTGAGTAATTAATAATTTCAATAATACATTATTGTGTTTTTTATTTTTTTACAGTCAACAAAAAATAAAACAGTTTTTGGTATCACCCGTAACATTGAATATGTTGGAGGAAGATTAACGTATGTTCTTTATTTTGCCTTAAAAGTATATAAAATTTTCACTATGCTATAATTATTGTTCTTTCCATAGTGCTTCTGCTGACCGGGAACATGTTATCTACTCACTAGACTGCTTACGTGATGATTTGTGAGTATTATTTTTTTTTAATGTTTCAGTTAACACTCTTAATACAGTATAAATAAATTGAATTGTATTTTGAGTATTTGCTGAAATATCAGTGAAGCTAAAAATATTTTAGTGTGAATAATTACTTCTAATTTCTGTGTAAAATGAAAGTAATGAGTGAAAATTTATTTGCATTATGTAGGAAACATTTGTGTCCATAAAAACAAGATACTTCTGTGTTTTTGTCAAAAGAAAATACAGTAAATTTTGGTTAATAGAGCCATTAGTTAATCAGGACAGCGGTTTTGTTTGGAACAAAACTTAGAAAATAATCAAAAGTTGTTTCAGTTATTTCAGACTCTGTACTGTTTAATTGAGACAGTGACTACTAGATTGTGTACTTGTGACGTGACATGGAGGCTATTACTGAGCCATTGCCATTTCATCTAGTTATAAGCACATTTATATTCAGATATTGTAGTGACTCTGATTACAGTGTGCCAAGGAAGAAGGAATGTGTTGAAATGAGAGCATGAAGGAAAAGATATAGACATTGAGGAAGTCCTCAATCAATGGTTTTGTTGTTATTGGACAAGGTTTTCTAGTAATCTAGTGCCGAAAACTAAGAAAAGTTAACTAAAAAGCTGGATCACAAAGATTTTAAAGCACCAGAGGATTGGTTGTCTCAATAGAAATCTATGCATGACATTAAACTACAGGTCAAGAAATACAGGTCATGATAAATGCTGAATGACATAAATCCATAAAACTGTACATACTTAAAAAACTTTGTACAGATGACATCTACATTATATAGCCAGTCATGGGCCACCCCTTTGTTTTGGGCGAGTTCTTTCTAATCAATGTGATACTATGCAAATTAGGGCAATGCAAGACATTTGGAGTGATGGAAGCAACACTGTGATTGGAACTGTGGAGCAGTGGAAACAGTGAATCGCGCTACATGATCTGGCACTCAGATGGACATGGCAGTTACCAGGTGAATGACATTCACTGGAGTGTTGTGCAAACTTTGAAATTTGGTGGTGGTGATGATGATGATATGGTCTGGGACTGTTTTTCCTGGTATGGATATGGGTCATTGGTTTTGGTCAAGAGTATAGTGAATGCTAGTGTTTACCAAGACATTCTTGATAACAACATGCTTCCCACATTGTGGCAGAGGTTTGGAACTGGCTTTTTTCTGTTCCAGCACAATGCTCCAGCCCATAAAATAAGGTCCTATTAAGTTTGGATAATTGATTATATATTCCTTGGAACCAGTCATAAAATTGCTACAGGAACGAGTCTTTAAAACCAATAAAAGCTGGTTAAAAGTTTTATGTTTTTATTCATTTTATTGGTCAATTTTTTTTACATTTTAACAAAAATTTTTATTTTACAGTTGTACTTATTTTACCCCATGTTTTTAACAATTAGTTATTCCAGTAGTCACATTAGTTATATTTTTAGGACTGAAGAGGGGCATATGGCCCAAAATGCATATCCTTTGTAAAAAAATAGAAAAAAATCCACTTTTTCCATCAAGAAGAGTGCTCCTGTGTGATAAGTTCTCAATAACAATTTTATGCTTGGTTCCAAGAAACATACATACAACCAATTGAGAGAACAGCATGCAAACAAGTAATTGGATAATTGAGTTTTCACTGTATTTATATATCGGATTGGAGAAGTAATTTTGAGATCATATTTTCAAAATAACTTAGCCTGTTTATGGGAATGCATTAAACCATGCATTAAACTTTTTTGTGAATTTTATTCTTTCTATTATATGCAATGGTATTTAGGAAAATAATTGTTCTCATTGATGTTTTAAGTGGCACTTTGAGAAGTAATTTACTCATCCCAAATTTGACAACTTTGAAATTCCCACATATTGTATTTTCCATAATTATGTAAAAATGTCTCAAAAATTTAAAAGCAAAGTCAAAGAAATCAAGAAGTTCAAATATTCAGAAATAGAAAACAATTTGTCTAAGAGTTCACTCAAATGAATTTCTTTCATTACTGTGCTAAAACATTCAATTTAAACCAGTGGTTTCCAAACTTTTTTAACTGTCAATTCCTTCAGACTCCTTGACCTCTTATCAACCTTCTCTTTGTTTTGGCTAATGCAGCTAATAATAAACAAATAAATCTGGCAAGACAGTATTAATCCACATATCATTTTCATAGTAAAGATCTACTTATCATGTCCAAATTTGCAATATGCTGAACTGTCACATACATAATCCATTGAAAATGGTTTATTAAAAATTATTAGTCCAATCAATCTCACTAATTTTTTACCCCTGATCCAAACCACGAGATATTTAAATATTCCTATCATTGTGAGTGGCAAATGGAAATTTACATTTTTACATATTGTAATCTGTATCATTACATGAATATGTTCACTCTTTAAATTCATGTGGTAGTCATAATGTATTTTTTAACTTCAGTTTTATTTAAAATTCAGTAATAATTTAGTTTAAGCTTGTGATAAAATCTGTGCTGCAGGTTTTACAAGTCTTCAATATTCTTCAAGTTAAGTTGTCCTTGCAGGTGTGGATAAAAACCAATGTAAATTGTAATTAAATTAGCTTAACTGATTTGAATCTTTCAATTGGCATTTTATTTTCTTAGGTTATAATTAGATTTATAATATATATTCAGATTTTATAGTAACTGTACAAAATTTATTAAACAAAATTATTTTTTAATAATTTAGTTTCTAATGGAATAAAGAAATAATTTTTTTAGGATCAATATAATTTCAATTACAAAATGTTTTAATAGTAATGATTCTATGTAGAGCATAATTTTGATTGTAAACTTCAGAAGAGGTTATTAAATATTTGTCTTAACTTTGATAAACTAGGGACAAAACTGTTGGATTTTTAACAGAGGTTATATCTAATCCTGCTTTCAAACATTGGGAACTTAAAGACTACTTGCCAAGAATGAAAGTAGAAGTTGCTAAACATGTAAATAATCCAGAAACAGGTAATTGTTTGTAGATAATTTATTATTTTCTTCAATATCCAATATAGAGTTTGTATTAATATTAACAATCTGTATTAACAGTTCTCATGGAATCAATACATAAAGCAGCTTTTCGTGGTGGTTTAAATAACTCTCTGTTTTGCCCTGAATTCAAATTGGGATCACACACAACTGAAATGGTAGTGTATTATTTTATCTTTTTTTGATGCTTATTCATTTAAATCATGGTTAAAAAGTCACTCATACATCACACTCCAGCAGTTTGCTGAAGTGTGATGTATGAGTCATCATTATTCATTTCTCAGCACATTTTAATGTAAAAGTTTGTCATAATATGCATATATTTTGATAGATATATATTTATTAAATACCTACCTAAATTAGTTGTGTGTTTATAGTTTGAGACAAAAATGATTCTTATTTCAGGTGATGATGATAGCACCATTACAATGTGGTTCTATTTTTTTTATCTTTAAAATTTAGTTTCTTAATTTTTGCATTACATAAATTTTCCCATAAATGTTGCACATAGCCAATCAACACCGTTAATTTTAAATATAAATATGTTAATAAAACAAAACTAAGGATATTTAGAAATCAATATATATAACTATAATGAAAACAAGTACAATTCACATAGCATTAAATTCCTTTTATGTTGCAGTCTATATGTCATATGTATATACTAGTGTTGTAACGAATAGTATATTCGGCCTCAGGCCGAATACCGAATATTCGGTCAGGAGCGTGGCCGAATAGCCGAATATTCGGCCAAACTATTCAGCTCGATTAACGCACGTACGAAAATTGGCGCGCAAACCTCATTATGGCAAGGACCCTGCTCTCTATTGCCCGCTGTCACTACACTTCGCCAATCGCGTTAATTCTTGGCAGTTGTAGCGAACAGACAAGAGTGTTATGGAAGTATGTGATAAATGATTATATCGAATGTGGATAACAATGAAATGACCAACACGTGTAAATAACGGAAAAAGAACAGAGAAGGACCGCAAAGTGAAAATGTGAAAATAGATATGAAATTGAGTTGATAACATAATCAAACAAGTCGAGGCAGCTTATTGGCACGAAATTCGCGGCCGTCAATGCCAAACAATTGTTGTCATAGACTTCGGAAAGCTAAATGCTTGTAATGAAAGTCACTTAGCGTGCACGGGCGAAAG
>NW_019384683.1:395509-407672 GCF_000671375.1 Centruroides sculpturatus
AATTTTTGTTAGGCTGTTAGGCTATGAAAATTCAACGCAAAATAGGTTAATAGCGATATACTAATATACTAATATACTAATTACATGGGATATAATAATATACTACACTAATAATGGATTTTTTCATACTTTTCGGTTATCCGACTTTTCAATTATCTGACCAACCCCAGTCCCCAATTAGGGCGGATAATCGAGGTTCTACTGTATTTAAGAGTTTATGGGCACTGTGCCGGGTGAGATGTTGTTGAAACAAAAAATGTTATGCATTCCATCACGTACATAAACAGTGTCGTAATTCGCCAAGTGCAAATCAGCAAATTCGTAAAATTTTTGTTTATTTTGAACATCCGGATAATCGAAAATCCGGATAATAGAGGTCCGGATAATCGAGGTTACACTGTATATTAATTTTACTATTATTTACCAAGAACTTTAAAAAGAAGTGCCTAATATCTACTATATAAAGCTGAAAAACTGGGCATTTTCTTTCTTTCTGTCACTGTATGCCAAAAATGGTCACTAGGGGCACCCCTAGCTATTATTTTAATTAACAATAAATTCAGTATACAGTAATACCTCAATTTACGCGAACCCGGAGTTACGCAATTTTCAAATCTCGTCGATTCGTCTTTTGTTTGAGTACCAAACAACTCTCGATTACTCAATCCCACCACACTATTGTTCGGCTTACATGTTCAGATGTGTCACACGGAATCGACACATAGCCACAATTTATTTTGTGTTATTTATTTCTGTGTTTGTTATATCTACAGAGACTTGAGAGACTCTATGTGGTGATTTCTTCTAACGTGAATGAATCAAAAGACGAGATAAGATTAACAAGAACATTTATTAGCTTACATACATCCGACTTGGGTTTTACGCATATTGCGAAATTATACCCCGACTTACGCGAATTTGACTTACACGGTTATCGCTTGGTCCCACCTATCATGTAAGTTTGGGGTATCACTGTATTATTATTTCATGCAGTTTCATGCATTTTTGGCTGTGTTTTAGTAAGGTATGCCATGAGAAATTCAGTATATTATTATTGTTATTTGTAATAGGAATTTATTATTTATACCACAGAATGACACTGCTGCTGCTAGAATGCCCACTAGGGGGTGTCCTGGGCTACTAGAAGGATTAGAAGTATGAAATAATCTAATAATCTTAATCTTTGCTGTTGTTTTTTGCCTAGGCAACACCAGGTTCACAGCTGGTTATAAAATAAAACAGAGCAACCAATTATTTATTGTAATGTCATCACAATGCTGGGCTGCAATTTTTAATCATATTTTTAAATTTATTTAATTTAAAATAAATGCTCTCCACTTCAAATTAGTAGTGTCTTGCCCCTGTACATAATGTAAGCATCTTCCTGTTAGCAACAGAGTCATGCCATCATCTATCTGACTCCTTACAGGGGAAAATTTTTGAATTGAAATGATGTGGCTCTTGGTTTACATCGGAAGTTAATTGGGGCCTCCTGCCCCCAAGCTTTCTATATCTGATGTTGGATTTCATCTATCTAACTCCATTCTAGAGATTAAGGAAAGGCAGATGGATGACAGTGGGAATTTATAAGTCTAAAATTTTTTCAAATTGCATCCTAAATATGGAATATTTTTTCATTTGTAACTCTTCCCATCTTGCAGGTACTAAGAGGGCATTTTTTCCAACCAACCTCCGTTGAAAAATTTGTGAGGTACATGCTCACCTGGATTCAATCCTGGGTTTCCAGAGCTGACCCATCAACTGTTTCATCCATCTTGCAATCAAAAATGGAATACTAAGAGAGAACCTCTGAAACTTCATATGTGGAAGTTAAAAAATATTTTGTTGTTTGAGAGCATTTGTATCATATAGCTTCATTTGTTTTATTTTATCAAATAATAATAAAAAATAAACTCAGTAAAAACAAAATGATTTTAATTTGTTAAAGTAAAAATGAAAAAACCAAAATCTCAAGTAAAAACAAAAAATATTTATTGATAAACAGATGCTCTTGATAGCTTTAGCTATTGAAAATGTTTATCATTAAATATTTTTTGTTTTGCTGGAGCTTTTGCTTTTTTTTTCTTTCAGCATTATTATCCAGTTTCTGCATTGTTTATATGCTGATTTTAATGTATTTAATATTCATGAATTCCAGAGTCTATTCAGCCATTTGCTGCAAAGAACTCTAAGCCTAATTCAGATTCAGATCACATTTTCTTCTGTTTCCAGTGGAAAATGTCTAAAAACAGTTTATTTTCATGTATCAAATTTGATTCCCACTGCTGTTTTGCAGAAGAAGAACAGTGAAATGAGTATGCATATATAAACCCAATAAGTTAAAATACGATGGTGGGTGCTAACAGCAATTTTTTTTTACTTTATCCATTTATTTATTGAAAATTTCAAAATTAGCTACAGTAAAACATCACTAAGTTGAATACCTATGGTGAAGATCCAAAGTATCCAAGTTAATGAGGTGAGCATTCCTGCAGACACATACCTACACACATACCATACTATGTTTTGCTAAATAAATAAAAAAAAGCATTAGTTTTTAATGTTATCATAAAATTTAATGACCAAAAATGAATGTTAATATAATACTATACATATCACATAGTTCAATAAAGTATCATTAAACCTGCTTGTAAGGTATGAGTCTTGTCTACACATATGTAATTATAATTATGCCAATATGACTCCATAAAAACATGCTGATATGTTGCAATTGAATACATTATTAAATCAAATTAACATCTGAAAAAACATTCTGCTTTGATTCTACAATCAATGAATCATACCTCATTTCTACAGCAAACACATGCTTATTTTTTCCCAAAGAATTCTGTTATGAAGATGTGTCAGTCTGGATTTTCCTAATTTCTTTTATATTTGCAATCTCAAACACCTTCACAACATTAGGTTGACAATATGCAAATACATAACGTTCCAGTTCTGAAATATGTAAGAGGGCAGACTGATGGTTTGGTGCTTTCTGTTCCAGTACTCCAGGTTCCATATCATCCGATACATCACTTGAGGCAAAATCATCATTTCCACATTTTTTCAATATTATTTTTGAGAATACTTTCTGAATCATCACTGGGACATTCATGAACTTCTAACATTTCATTGATATATCAGATTTCCAGATTTTAAAGGTTAAGTGATCTTGTACTGTAATAGTTGGCATTCTTTCTGTGATGCAACTTTCTTTGTAAATGCCATAATCTTATTCTTGAACCCTTTTTCCTCTAAATCCTCTCCTCTTTACAATAATAATCACCACATACCACCTATTGGCCAAGCAAGCATGCTTTAATTTGTCACGAGATGTTATTTATTGTCCAACTTGTCATCACCAAAAAGTGTCTGACATAGAGAGGTGCAAAGATATGACAATGACAGTAAGTGGTGTCCAAGATATAGGATAGCAAGGTTTCCAGGTTAGGGAGATATGAATACATTATAATGCCTGTACTTGTATCCAGTGCAAAGAAAAAGTGTCCAAATTAGAGCCAAAACAGCAATGGGAGTGTTGATACCAGGTTATTCAATTAGTTTTGCTGTTCGATAAGAAAAACATGATTTTATGGTTTGAAATACATTTTATTATTCAATATAATCTCCCTGAACTCAATACACTTGTTCCAGTGATCTAATTTATGGATTCCATCTCTGAAGTGAAAATCCGGAAGACTGTCGAAATACACTTCCACAGCTGCCATTACCTCTTCATTCGATGAAAACTGTTTCCCACACATGAATTTTTTGAGATGTGAGAACAGCCAGAAATCAGAGGGAGCTAAATCTGGCAAATAAGGTGAATGTTGCAACAATTTGTACTTTAATTCACTGATTTTCACGATGGTTTTTTGAGCTGTGTGAGAGGGTGCGTTATCTTAATGAAAAATGATTTTTTCTTTTACTATAACAGTATGAAATGTCAAAAATGCTGTATTATTTTTTCTTTATGTAGTTTTGAAACCACAAATTTTTTTATTTTAATTATGATACTTTTGTGCTTATGACTTGGAATAGTATATACCCTAAAGAAAAAACTATCTCACCTTATACCCTAAATCTTTGTAACAACCATTGAAAGTTTAACACTTACCATTATCCAGTTTAGAAGATTTTTTTAATTGAATACAACAGTCAATGCAACACAAGGACAATCTGCCAAGGCAGTGTCTTCTAGGAGAACTTTTTCAAAAATTGGCCACTATTTAGATGTTAGACAAAACTTCATGTGGCCAGCTCATTGGTGAAATTCCAACCTGTTCAACATTCAGTGGTTTTATCCACTTGGCCAAAATACCATCTCAATATTGAGACAGTGTACATTTTTTATGTCAATTTGATGTCAATACTTAAGTTTTACAATGAAAAACTCCAAATGACTAAAATTTACATAAAAATAAGCACTAACTCAATCAATCAAACAGACCTGTTAAAATGTCATTTTTCTAATACACTTCATTGTAAATGTAATCTATTATATAAAGTTGAAAATCCAGTTTCTTTCTTTCTGTCACTGTATGCCAAAAATGGCCACTAGGGGTGTCCCTAGCTATTATTTAAATTAACAATAAATTCAGTATATTATTATTTGATGTGGTTTTATGCATTTTTGGCTACGTTTTAGTATGGTATGCCATGAGAAATTCAGTATATTATTGTTATTTGTAATAGGAATTTATTATTTATACCACAGAATGACACTGCTGCTGCTAGAATGCCCACTAGGGGGTGTCCTGGGCTACTAGAAGGATTAGAAGTATGAAATAATCTAATAATCTTAATCTTTGCTGTTGTTTTTTGCCTAGGCAACACCAGGTTCACAGCTGGTTATAAAATAAAACAGAGCAACCAATTATTTATTGTAATGTCATCACAATGCTGGGCTGCAATTTTTAATCATATTTTTAAATTTATTTAATTTAAAATAAATGCTCTCCACTTCAAATTAGTAGTGTCTTGCCCCTGTACATAATGTAAGCATCTTCCTGTTAGCAACAGAGTCATGCCATCATCTATCTGACTCCTTACAGGGGAAAATTTTTGAATTGAAATGATGTGGCTCTTGGTTTACATCGGAAGTTAATTGGGGCCTCCTGCCCCCAAGCTTTCTATATCTGATGTTGGATTTCATCTATCTAACTCCATTCTAGAGATTAAGGAAAGGCAGATGGATGACAGTGGGAATTTATAAGTCTAAAATTTTTTCAAATTGCATCCTAAATATGGAATATTTTTTCATTTGTAACTCTTCCCATCTTGCAGGTACTAAGAGGGCATTTTTTCCAACCAACCTCCGTTGAAAAATTTGTGAGGTACATGCTCACCTGGATTCAATCCTGGGTTTCCAGAGCTGACCCATCAACTGTTTCATCCATCTTGCAATCAAAAATGGAATACTAAGAGAGAACCTCTGAAACTTCATATGTGGAAGTTAAAAAATATTTTGTTGTTTGAGAGCATTTGTATCATATAGCTTCATTTGTTTTATTTTATCAAATAATAATAAAAAATAAACTCAGTAAAAACAAAATGATTTTAATTTGTTAAAGTAAAAAATGAAAAAACCAAAATCTCAAGTAAAAACAAAAAATATTTATTGATAAACAGATGCTCTTGATAGCTTTAGCTATTGAAAATGTTTATCATTAAATATTTTTTGTTTTGCTGGAGCTTTTGCTTTTTTTTTCTTTCAGCATTATTATCCAGTTTCTGCATTGTTTATATGCTGATTTTAATGTATTTAATATTCATGAATTCCAGAGTCTATTCAGCCATTTGCTGCAAAGAACTCTAAGCCTAATTCAGATTCAGATCACATTTTCTTCTGTTTCCAGTGGAAAATGTCTAAAAACAGTTTATTTTCATGTATCAAATTTGATTCCCACTGCTGTTTTGCAGAAGAAGAACAGTGAAATGAGTATGCATATATAAACCCAATAAGTTAAAATACGATGGTGGGTGCTAACAGCAATTTTTTTTTTACTTTATCCATTTATTTATTGAAAATTTCAAAATTAGCTACAGTAAAACATCACTAAGTTGAATACCTATGGTGAAGATCCAAAGTATCCAAGTTAATGAGGTGAGCATTCCTGCAGACACATACCTACACACATACCATACTATGTTTTGCTAAATAAATAAAAAAAAGCATCAGTTTTTAATGTTATCATAAAATTTAATGACCAAAAATGAATGTTAATATAATACTATACATATCACATAGTTCAATAAAGTATCATTAAACCTGCTTGTAAGGTATGAGTCTTGTCTACACATATGTAATTATAATTATGCCAATATGACTCCATAAAAACATGCTGATATGTTGCAATTGAATACATTATTAAATCAAATTAACATCTGAAAAAACATTCTGCTTTGATTCTACAATCAATGAATCATACCTCATTTCTACAGCAAACACATGCTTATTTTTTCCCAAAGAATTCTGTTATGAAGATGTGTCAGTCTGGATTTTCCTAATTTCTTTTATATTTGCAATCTCAAACACCTTCACAACATTAGGTTGACAATATGCAAATACATAACGTTCCAGTTCTGAAATATGTAAGAGGGCAGACTGATGGTTTGGTGCTTTCTGTTCCAGTACTCCAGGTTCCATATCATCCGATACATCACTTGAGGCAAAATCATCATTTCCACATTTTTTCAATATTATTTTTGAGAATACTTTCTGAATCATCACTGGGACATTCATGAACTTCTAACACTTCATTGATATATCAGATTTCCAGATTTTAAAGGTTAAGTGATCTTGTACTGTAATAGTTGGCATTCTTTCTGTGATGCAACTTTCTTTGTAAATGCCATAATCTTATTCTTGAACCCTTTTTCCTCTAAATCCTCTCCTCTTTACAATAATAATCACCACATACCACCTATTGGCCAAGCAAGCATGCTTTAATTTGTCACGAGATGTTATTTATTGTCCAACTTGTCATCACCAAAAAGTGTCTGACATAGAGAGGTGCAAAGATATGACAATGACAGTAAGTGGTGTCCAAGATATAGGATAGCAAGGTTTCCAGGTTAGGGAGATATGAATACATTATAATGCCTGTACTTGTATCCAGTGCAAAGAAAAAGTGTCCAAATTAGAGCCAAAACAGCAATGGGAGTGTTGATACCAGGTTATTCAATTAGTTTTGCTGTTCGATAAGAAAAACATGATTTTATGGTTTGAAATACATTTTATTATTCAATATAATCTCCCTGAACTCAATACACTTGTTCCAGTGATCTAATTTATGGATTCCATCTCTGAAGTGAAAATCCGGAAGACTGTCGAAATACACTTCCACAGCTGCCATTACCTCTTCATTCGATGAAAACTGTTTCCCACACATGAATTTTTTGAGATGTGAGAACAGCCAGAAATCAGAGGGAGCTAAATCTGGCAAATAAGGTGAATGTTGCAACAATTTGTACTTTAATTCACTGATTTTCACGATGGTTTTTTGAGCTGTGTGAGAGGGTGCGTTATCTTAATGAAAAATGATTTTTTCTTCTGTAAACCAGATCGTTTCTCGTGAATTTTTACATCCAGCTGGACCAAAAAGTTACAATAATAATCTGAGTTTATTGTTTTACCAGTTTGGAAGTAATCCACGAACAAAATTCCTTTTGCATCCCAAAAAACTGATACTAATACCTTCTTGGCCGATTTCTGCACCCTAACTTGCTTTGGAGCCAAAGAACTGGGTTCACACCACTCTTTAGCCTCTTGTTTTGATTCAGGATCATGGTGGTAGACTTCGGCCTACCACCACGATCCTGATGAAACAATGCACAAAATCCTTTTTATCCTTTCTAAAATGCTCTAAATGTTGCTGAGAAAGTAGCATTCGAATGTGTTTTTGTTCCATTGTTAGCGAATGTGGCACCCATTGTGCACACAGCTTTCTGTAACCCAAAACTTCAGCCAAAATATTGCTCACACTGCCTAATGAGATCCCTAGGGCTTCTTCTAAATCTCTCTTGGTTAATTGACGATCTTCCAAAACCATATGCTGTATTTTTGCTACAATTTCTGGTGTTGATGAACTTTTTGGATGTCCTTCACATGGATCATCTTCAAGACTTGTATGACCACGTTTAAATTCAGCAACCCATCTTTCTACTGTTCTAATTTCTACTGTTCTGAAAGTGAAGAGTCCTTATACACTTTTAACAATCGTTCATGAATTTATTTTGGTGCTACACCTTCCAAAAATAAGAATCTTATCACTGCACAATATTCTATTTTTTGCATTGTAAAAAAATACAGTGACACGTCAACTTTGAACAACTGTAAATATACAAACGAGTTGACAGATCTACATGAAACTTCACATGTGTTCATAAAATAGTAGTAGCATTTTTAGAGAAATAAAGCTGCGAACCAACTAGTGCCATCTCTTATCGAACAACAAAACTTATTGAACTTAGTAAATGTTTAAAAATTGATGATGTAATCAAAAGTTGATTTGATAATTTTTTGTGGAAAAGAATAGAAAAGTTCTGTTGTTTTATAAAATGTTTTCTTTATTTTTGAAGTAAGTCCTAGTTCATTAAAAAATATGAATTATAAACCAAGATATATATTTTTATTTTTTTGTGAATTCTATATTTCTAAAAACTACCAGTAACTCTCTCTGACAGCAGAGGGTGCAACTAGTGAACCCATTCATCAAAAGGTTAAGCCTATTTACCAAGAATCAGTCTTTACAGAATAGGTGTTTAATCACTTGAACAATTCCTAGAAGTCACTCAACTTACTGGTATTTTGCTGTGAAAATCTTCAGTCTATCCCAAAGTTCTTTGTGTGTATGTATTTATGAACGTTTTTACTGTACATATTTTTTTTTATCAAGTATAAATCATAGTTATCAGCCATGGCATCAAGAAGATTTCACTACAAAGCAAGTAAGAAAAAGAAAGCAATTTTATATGCAAAAGAAAATGGAAACAGAGCAGCAGGCAGAAAATTTGATATTGAGGAAACAAATATCTGTTGATGGTGTAAACAATATGATTTGATTTTTGCTTGTAAATCTTCAACGAAGTCTTTCTTGGACCAAAATGAGGAAGATATGCTCAAGTAGACAATACTATTGCTCAATTTATAAGGGATGCTCAGTTTAAAGCACTACCCATTATAATGCAAATGTTACAATGTAAGGCAAAAGAAGCCATTCTTAAATTTAGTATTGAGAATTTTAAAGCAACTGGTGTGAAAAATTTATGAGAAGGGAAGGATTTTCTTTGGATGGAGAACTTCAATTTATCAAAAACTTCCTGTGGATTTTGAGGAACTCGTGCAGTTTCAGTGATATATCAGTTTGTGCACAAAACATGCATATGAATTCAAGACAATTGGAAATGTGGATGAAAATAGCAAATGAAAATATCAGATTTTATGAAAAAAGTAGAGAAAAATCAAGATGTTGCTGATGATTAAGATTATGGTCAACAGGAAAGCTCAGATGATATTTTGCTAGAAAGAAAAACATCCTTGTTTAACAGTATTTATGAAATAAAATAAAAAAACTCTTCAAACCTTAAACCGGAGTGCTTCTATTTTTAGAATTGCGAACGTTTTCGTCGCCCCTCTTGGGCTCTTCTTTAGGCTATAACGAATGGGCCTTTAATATTCAAATAAACATTTGATATGAATCTCTTCCGAATTCTATCATTTGAAATCGTTCCGAAGTTGTGTTGCGCATGCTCCATATTCATCCCTTTAAACACTGTTATCTATCAAAGCATGGAAGATTTTGCTGGATAACAGCGTTTAAAGAGATGAGTATGGAGCATGTGCAATACAAATATAGAATTTGGAAGAGATTTTGATAGATAACAGCATTTAAAGGGATGAATATGGAGCATGCGCAACACAACTTCGGAACGATTTCAAATGATAGAATTCGGAAGAGATTCATATCGAATGTTAATTTGAATATTAAAGGCCCATTCGTTATAGCCTGAAGAAGAGCCCAGGTGGGGCGACGAAAACATTCGCAATTCTAAAAATAGAAGCACTCCGGTTTAAGGTTTGAAAAGTTTTTTATTTTATTTTATTTAAACACCGCTGTGTAGAGAGATTGTACAGTATTTATGAGTGAAGAAAAAATTAATATTAACGTGCAATACTTTTGACTGTAATTGTTAGTTAATTATTGATTGCTTTAATAAACATATTTCTCTTAATTATGAAAAAACTAGTATACTTTGCTAACTTTTGGAAACTGACCCTATGTTTTGTACTAGTCCTTTGTTTTAAATAGCATGAATTTGCATATTTTAAAATTTAACTACCATGTTATACAGGGGATATCTATAAATATTATTTATGTATATGAAGACACACAATACAGTATTAATCTACTTAAAAACATTTATTAAGAACTAAAAGCAGATAATAAGACTTAAAAAAAATTTGACAATGTAAATTAAATTCACTTTTAAAGTTTTTGGAAATGAGTAGAAACGAATGCAGTGCCACTATCACTCATATCAATTCATAATTCATTGTTCAGCAAATTTGTAGTTACTGCTACCATATCTCTCAATTAAAACTGTTTAGTCTGCTGAACGCAACTATTGCCTTAAATCAAACTTATTAATAAATAATTTATGAGTTAAAACTCTCAAATTATTTATTAATAATCTAAATTTGTACAAAATATCATTTTAATTATTATAAATAAATTCCACATTAGAGTATATAAGCAAGTACAGTTAGAGTAAAGTTAAGTAAGTTAGAGTAAATAAGCAAATACAGTCGAACCCCCTATAACGCGGTAGATACGTTCCACTTTATAAGAATTTCACGTTGTAGGAATCCCTAAATACATGAGCCAATCACAACCCGGCACATGTGCAGTTTACGGACTACAGCTGTTTGAAAGGTTTTCTTCCATAAAATTAATCAATTCTAGACTAATTTGACTCAACATTTCCAAAAAACATATAATTTTTTGGGAATAATCCGTATAAACTATGCTATAAACAAAAAACTGTAAGATTACTTACCAACTGTGCACTGTTCGACGACGGCATTACTTAAGCTTGTTTTAATCATGGAGCACGCACCAAACAGCAGATGTGTTTTCTGATAAGTTATTTTTCTGTGAAAATTTCGTTGAACTATGGAGACATCATTAATAGAAATAATTTTTATGGCCATTGAATAAGAAATGTTTTTTTCACAAGAAATGTATAAAATTACAGTACTGTATTAGACTTACAGTACCTAATTTATACACTGTACAGACGATAGTAAACTCAACTTACCCGCCTAAACTCTCCATAGCGTAAGTAGTTCTGCTGCTCGTCCACTATTGGTCCAGATTCGACCAATCCTGTCACGACATGAGTCGGCGATGACATTTTACTGCATTTTACAAGTCTCTTTTAGCGTCTTTATACGAATAAAGTCGCAATTTTTTCACCGCGATACATGGATCCGCATTATATGAACCCGCGTTATAGGGGGTCGACTGTATATCAAACTTATAATGATATCATCTATACTTTCAATTTCATTACCAAAACAGGCAGAAATAATGTTTTCCATGGACTAAATACATAAATATATTTGGCCCAGGTTTTTTCACCAACCTGGGCCAAAAATATTTCAGTAAACACATCCCCTAACATTCTACAGCAGTGGTTCCCAATTAGTTTTTCCTGCGTACCACTTCAAAAAAGAGCTCAAACTTGTGTACTCCTTATAGCAGAAATTTATATTAATCCATACTAATATAAATTTGAAGGTAATTCTGCCTGTCTGTCTGTTACCTTTTCATGTCTAAACCGCTGAACAGGTTTTAATAAAATTTGGCACAGAGATAGCTTACATGTTGGAGATGGACACAGGCTACATTTTACTGTGAGAAAATATCTTACTCCCACGAGAAAATTTGATGTAATGCAAGCGAAGCTGTGGGTAGACAGCTAGTGATAAATAGAATAAGTTTTTTTACATTTATTACCTTTAAAATACAATTCTAATAATAATGAAAATAACATAAGGTTATTTAATTTTAATGTGACAAATGTGCACGATTTTCTTTGCACGACTTTGTAAAATCTGGTTGCTTTTTGGTCAGCTTCAGTCTCAAGTCATCTT
>NW_019384683.1:408079-500924 GCF_000671375.1 Centruroides sculpturatus
AAGTAGGTTAATAGCGATATACTAATATACTAATTACATGGGATATAATAATATACTACACTAATAATAGATTTTTTTCATACTTTTCGGTTATCCGACTTTTCAATTATCTGACCAACCCCAGTCCCCAATTGAGTCGGATAATCGAGGCTCTACTGTACATTTTTTTATGAAATTTCAAGAATATTTTTAGTTATAAATAAATAAATTTGTGCATTTGACATTTTGTTGTAAATTGCCGAATTTTTGATGGTCCACACATTATTTTTTTGATTGCTTCATCTCATGCATTTAAATTTTAAATTGACTGATTTTAGATTGCCGCCCATACCCTTTTATGCAATTTTGCATACCCCAGGGATTCGCATACCACTAATTGGGAACCATTGTTCTAAGGCAATTAGAGGTAAAAAGGCAATTTATTGGCTGATTACATCGATAGTAAACTTTTTCTTAACTGTAGTTGGTTAATCTCTTTCTCTGTTATTAGATCAACAAATCATCCACTTGTGAAAACAATGCAGCTTAAAATTGCTGCTAAATGCCACGCCCCCTCAGACTACCATCTTTGAAATATGTAAACAATCGATATAAAATTGCTTGTTTTAATCATTTTTTGACTTCTGGTTTTCTAATGAAAAGTTGTTTGACAGTACTGTATTTAGAAGATTAAACATGTTTTCAAAACCATTTAGCAATAAATATTCTTGGGAAACACCACCTTTCAATAGTAAGTCTATAAAAAACCTTGCTGTTTATTGGCTTTAAAATTCTTGTTTATACACCTTCCATGCTCTAATTGGTCATTTTTATCATGACTGAATCGATACAACCAATGAACTAGATTTCAGGCTTCTCGGTAAGTGATGCAGAGTACAGATGTATGCTAGCTCTAAAGTTTTACCATTAGGTGTGCGAATCACTATAGTGCTCCAGGCAACTTTCCTGTCCTCTCAATAAAAGAAAAAATTACATACAGATTTGAAATTTTTTAAATGCAATCTTTAGACAGTTGAAAGAAGGTACTAAAGACACTATTTTTCTACATTACAAAATCAAAAAACTATGCGAATTTAAAAATTTGCAGCTCACGATTGTGAGTTGCATGCCTAACTGTCAGTTATTAAACTAAAATAATGTATGTACAGTACTTTACCCATTATAGTTTCATTTGTATTTGTTTTTGTAATAAGTAATGCTTTTCTGGAATAAATACAAAATTTAATATTTATAAGTACTGACTGATAATTTAAAAACAAGAAACAAGCAATTATCAATATTTACCTCTGTATTTATTCCAGGAGATCATAATATTACTTTTATTTTAAACTAGCTTACCCGTCGCGCATTGCTGCGATCTCAGAAAAAACTAAATTCGTTTCGTTATGATAAAATTAAATTTACATTTTATCATTTTTATTGAAACTTATTATTATTCATTTTAATTGGGAAAATATTTCAAAGTGTCGTTTCAATTCTATTTATTTATTGGAGTGCTTGTGGATACACGATATTTTTTGTTTTTCTGTCTGATGCGTACACGAATAAATCAGAAGATTTTCCGATGCGTGAACAGGCCACATACAGTTGTACTGTACATGTGAGAAGCACAGATTCTTTAAATTATTACCCACATACACACAGAGATTGTTAGAAGTGTGATATTCCTCATTTTTATATATTTTTTTAAAATCCTTTATAATTTTGATTATTTAATTGCTCCTTCCTCTCTTCCTTGGAATGTTGTGAGATTTCTGATAGTTGGATAATAAACCGTTTTATTGTAATTTGTGTTTTTAAATTATTTTGAGTCGATATTAAAATTTGGGAAAGGGGGATCCTAGATCGGTAAAATAGGCGAATTTCCTCCAACGACTTCGGTTGTTGTTTGGAATACGGTTAAGGTTTTAACAAAGTTCGAGCGAATACATAATTAGCAAAAAATAGTTGAAATAAAGTGATTAAACAAAAATTATTACAAATATCGTAAATAACAGTTCACAAATTCATATATAGAGATATTTTTTGAAGGGGGGAAATGGTCTTCACAAATTGAAATCGATCTAACACAGTGCTCGAATGCTTGTGTAAACGCGCGCCATCTATCGTAGGATAAATGTACTTCGTGGGAGTGAATTAAAAAACTTTCCAAAAGTTCTATGGCAATCGTACTATGCCACAAACCTTCGCCAGAGTATATTAAACAACTTCCCAAAGTTTCACGGCAATCGGATAAACGGTGTGGTAATGCATAAAGGACAGACACACACACACACACATACATTCATTTTTATATATATAGATTAATGCTAAATCATCATATATGCAAAATAATCTTTCAACTTAAAGTATGTTTGTACAATACACATATACAGTCAATTCTGCTTAATTGGACCTGACTACTTTGTTCCAATAAAGCAAAATATTAATAGAAAACAATCTTAAATGAATCCATAAATAATAAATAAAATCCATTCATTGAAAAATACAATTAATATTCAGTATTATGTACCAGTACTATACACACATATATATACACTATATATTATATATATATACTATATACTATATATATAGTACTGGTACATAATACTGAATATTAATTGTATTTGAACTTATATTAATACTGAATATTAATTGTATTTGAAATATGTATATGTATATGTATATATATATACATATACATATATATATATATATATATGTACAGTACAGTACATATGTGTAAATAAATTCAAGTTCAAAAATAACATATTTTTGAATGCATTTTCTTTATATTTCACAAGTGGGTAAAATCGGCACAGCATCCATCACAGAAATGGGATGTCCTTCATTTCTATCACACATAAAATACCATCTTAGTACAGAAATAGATTTTCTGGCTTCCTAGTCACTAAGTCTTAATCAGGGGTATCTTGATTAAGATTTAGTGACTCCATCACTATCCTTATCATCTTTAGATTTTAGGTTTGTTCAAAAACAACTTGTTCAATAATTGCATTTATACAATCCTCATTGCAACATGGAAGGTTTTTATCAATGTATAAAAATTTGTGATACTCCTAGAAACTCCCGATGCTTGTGCTGCCATGTGTCCTTATGGTCATTCACAATTATATGCAAGCATAAGCTGTCCTGATAAAACAGTGGGATGTCCCAAATAAGTGAAGTAAATTTGTCTTATATTATCTTTTTGTTTATGTCTTTCAACAATGTCTCAAATAAATGGCAGTCCCAATTAACTGGAATATACTGTAATTTTATTTCTACAAATTTAATTTTAACACATAATATAAATATAAAATGTTTTTATGCTTCAGGATATTCTGAAATAGTAAAATTTTAATGCATTATATAATAAGTTTGCACTTCATGCCGATGTATACTATTATTAGAACACTTACGTGCAGTGGCGTTACAGGAGTGGAGTTCCAGATACAGAAATTCACTTTTGTAGTGCCACTGCACGTAAGTATTCTAATAAAAAAAAAATTTAATGCATTAATTAAAACAAACTCTCTTGATGATAATATAATTCTGTTTATTTATTTGAATATCAATATAAGTTAAGATCTCATTGCTTTTTAAAATGAACTAAATATAATTTACAATTTAGCTGACTATTCAAAAAAAATCTAATAATTTTTTTTAGCTATCTTCAATACATCTCAACAATTGGTTTGTATAACTATATATCACCCATAATCCTCACATATATACCTGAGGATGTCTATTTCACAAACAAAAACATTCATAAATTTTATTTTTTATTGTTATTTGCTGGTGTTGGTTTTATGAGTGATATATAATTTTTTTAGCACCATCATCCTCAATCTATAATTATTGGAAAAAATTTTTCAATGAAAAATATATTTATTTTTTACATAGGAATTCTAAGTAAAATTACATAGAAACAGGGCAGTTTCATTGAAATTAATATTATAAACATTTAATTTAAATATACCTTATCTATATAGAAAGTTTGTTTAATTCCAATTCACTTAACACCTTTACTATGTAATGAATTTTTTGGCTTTTTCCTTGAAACATATAGACTATCAGATGCTGTGCATTTAAAATTGCAGTCTGTTTTGGTTGATCTTACAATATTTTTCAGAAAGAATATCTTTAAATCTGTATTATTGAATCGGCATGAGATTGAGAATAGAAAAAATGATATGATAAATATATAAATGCATAAATATGAAAAATTAAAATTTGTATACTGTTAAAAACTAAATGTATGAGACCAAATAAAGTAAAATATTGGTAAAAAGAAAAATAAAACTAGGTAAGATGTTATGTAAAACACTAAAATGCACAATGACCTTACCCTATTTAGTTTGACTGACCACAACATTTACATGTCAACTGAGGATACATTTCAGAATCAGTGAAAATGGCATCTAAAACTGATTCAACTTTGGTTATTTTTAAAACTTATTTATTTATTGATCTATAAATTGGTGCTATTATATTGTGGTGTTAATAAAGTTGATTTATTCAAAGATCAATTCTACTATCAAATATCAAAAACAGGCAAAACCAGGAATGTCCGGTCCCCTAATCTAGTGTAAGGTCATCGTGCAATTGTAAGGTTATTTATATTTTAGTTTTGGTTTCAGTTTTAAAGTTAAATTCAAAAGTATGCTAATGAAGTTTTTTTTAATGATTTACAAACTTGTCTAAGAGTTATAAAACAGCCATAAGAAAGCATTTAGAACAGTGTTCAAATTATTGTTTCCCTCTTAAAAAAACATTTAGAAAAAGTCTACATGAAAGAACGAGACATACATGCAATCTCAATTTGAACATTTAATAAATAACCAAAACAGAAACATTCTAGTTATTCTTTCCTATGGATCAAGACTTCTGCATTTCAATACTTATTCTACAATTAATTTTGTATTTATAAACAGTGTAACCTTATTATTTTATCAATGCTTGATATGTTAAACGTCTTTCTGGTTTAGGTAATTTTATTTGGCTCATTTTATCATTTACCAAATACTGTTGCTATTTTCACGGATGAATAATTAGAGTATCGATAAAAGTGTACAAATCTTGCTAGTTACACAACTTTATTACATTGGTGTGTTTTTTCCTGTTTGTTCGCAATATTGTAGTTTAAAGGTTTATATTCACGCATCAAAACACGAAGCTTTCTTGATCAATCAACTTACATCGCTAACATTGTATTTATGATCACATAATCACAAATATAATATATCATAATTAACAGAAACATTAAATATTTATTAAAAAATTAAATACCTTACCGCTGGTTGGGAAAATATCCCAAAATCTTCAATTTTTTATTAACTTGTCAGACGATCTCCATGGTTTCCTACAAAACATTATTCTCTTACGCCACCTAGCGTTTAAAACAAAAAATTACATAAATTGCAATCTTTTTCCCAGTTCTCGATCGTTTGGCTTCATCAACAAAATTACGAAATAAAATTCTTCGTAATGTTCTATTATTAATTAATTCAAGTTTATAAATTAATGATTCGTGCAATAATTTTGGTGCAGTGTAAAATTTTTATAAAGTAAATATTGAAAATAATTCACGTAATGTTTAATCTCAGTAAAGTATTGTGAATTTGAAGCCATAAATTGAGAATTCATATTTTAAAATAAATTTTGTCTATATTTTAAAACATTGTCACTTTTCAATTAGTATTTTGTAATATATATATATATATATTTAATTATCTAGTCATATGCCCGTGGCTACCGAGAAATTGTACGGGTTTGGGGGTAGAGCGGTCCCCTCTTCGTCTTAGCTGGCCTCTTTGACAGTCTTATTTGAACAAACGAAATTTGGAGAATATTTTTTTTATTAATTAAAGACGGTCTTAAATATTTTATTTATTTATTTTTTTGTTAGTAAAAATTACATTAATTTATAGGGTGTTTTTTAAATTCTTTCCGCCCTCTGGGCACTAAGAGGGCCTCTTTTTGCAAGCCCATTATGGGTTCGGCCAGGCCCACAATGGGGTTGCCGGGTGGTGAGGGACGGGGCCCGACATATCCGAACGGACCAACCCCCGAAAAATTCCTAGGGATTTTTCGACCCGTTCGGATTCGAGCCGGGTCTCCCAGAGCGGTGGGCTGCCACCTTGACCGCTCGGCCATCCGGCCGCAATTTATAGGACTACGGGCTGTGAAGTTTTCTCCAAGCCCGGAGTAAAATTCTCAGCTCCCTTCCCTGTCGACGACCTGCATAATTATGACAATGCTCGCGACATTATACTAGTCAGATCGGATTGCAGGCCGTATTCCATTTTTCCTTCTTTCTTTTTTTATATAAAAATGGTCAAAAGAAAAGAACAAGAACTGCTTCGTTACGAAATAAAATAAATTTATTTAATACTAGCTTTTGCCCGCGGCTTCGCTCGCGTTAAGAAGTATTATTATTAATTAGGTATAGTTTTTGCGGCTTTACTTTCGTTTAGCGTGTGTAAAAAATTAGGGCCTACAAAACTTCTTTGTACAACTATGTACAAAGGGTACAATATAATCCCCGCAAAAACTATACCTAATTGACCCCCGTCAAATATTTAGGTATAGTATGTACTATTAGATACGGCAGCCACTCATCATCGGGTATATGTAACTCAGTGAAAACACAACGATAGCGCGTTTTAAAATACTACTAACGCCATCTATTGTCAACATTTAGAACTAAAAATTATTTTGTTCGTCTTAATTTATTCGTTCCATTAGGTACTGATAGGTTCAAACTAATACATTTACATCCCCCATGGGGGTTGAATTTATCAAAATCCTATTTAAGCGGACGTCTTCATCATAGTAGCTCCAATCTTTAATTTCAGTTCAATCAGTCGAAAATCTAAGAAGATTTATACAAACTTTCATCCCCTATTTTATCCCCTTAGGGGTGGAATTTATCAAAATCCTTTCTTAGGGGATGCCTACGTCATAGTAGCTTTATGCATGCAAAGTCTCAGCCCGATCGGTTTAAAATTGACAAAGTTTCATACAAACTTTCATCCCCTATTTTATCCCCTTGGGGGTAGAATTGATCAAAATCCTTTCTTAGCGGATGCCTACGTCATAACATCTACCTGCATGCCAAATTTCAGCCCGATCCGTCCAGTGGTTTGGGCTGTGCGTTGATAGATCACTATGTCAGTCACCTTTGAGTTTTATATATATAGATGTAAATAAAAACGTAAATTTAATAATTTTCTGAAAAATCTTTAATATATTTCGGTTTAATGTCAAACAATGATATAATAAAATTCAGTCACTGGAATAGCAACTTGAAAGCAGGACGTTCTTCCAATATATACTTTAGCCATCCCCTAATACAGTGTTTCTCAACGGGGGCGATATCGCTCCCATGTGGGCGTTTTTCCATGTTGAGGGGCGATTAGTAACAATTTATATTTTGGGGGGCAATATAGTAAAACATTATATTAAGAATAATTAGATATTTTATTCGTTATATCGTACAATAATTAAACAAATAACATTATCCTAGTCACTAGTCTATTCAATGCAGTACGAATTTGGCGTTAGCCTTGGCCCTCGGCATCGGAATTTATAGTAAAGGGGCGATACTACGTAACGGTTTTATTGAAGGGGCGATACTACGTAACGGTTTTATTGAAGGGGGCGATACTGCGTTGAAGGAGGCGATGATTCGTTAGAGGTTGAGAAACACTGCCCTAATACATTCGCGGGACTAAATACTAATGTTATCAAAAATTTCTTTCAAACAATAAATGTTAATCTAAAATTTAATGCACAATCTTGCAAAGAAAAAGTTTTTTCCTCCAAATGGAGTAAACATTCTAATGCCTCTACTATTCTCTCTCTCTGTCCCTAGGGTCCACCAGTGGCCAAGTGGTCTTCACGACCGAACACTGGGAGTTCGGTCGTGGGTTCGCGGCTCGCTTGGATCGGGCTGGCCATGTGGAGTTTTTCGTGTTTTCTCCACATCTGTAATGCCTAAATAGAGGCTAATTTCCCTTAACAAAACCTCCCGGAAGGCATCCCCACGCAGATCAGTCAAGTGTTGCGTTGCCATAACTTAACAAACAACTCTCTGTCTCTATGGCCGGATGGCCAAGCAGGCAAGGTGGCAGCGGCAGCCTACACTGCTGGGGGACCCGGAATCGAATCAGGACGTAGTCAAAAAATTCCTGGGGAACTTTTGACCCATCCAGATATGTTAAACCCCATACCTCACCACCCGTCCGCCCCATTGCGGGCCTGGTAGAACCCATAATGGGCTTGCTAAAAGAGGTCCTCTTAGTGTCCCCAAAGCGGAGTTAGAATGTTTTTTATTTCACGAAGTCTCAATGATCTGCGAAAAGAACAATTTATAAATAGAAACTTCTCTTAGTAAACTCAAAAAGGAAATAAGTTAATAATTATTTTTTATGAACTAAGTGTTTGAAATAAAAGTTTCGACTAGCTTTTCCTGGTAACAGAATCAAATGTCGATATACTGTAAATCTATTTTAGAAATAGCATCGGTTTTTGTCTATTATTTAAATTTTGAATGCCAAAACAAAACCATTTCAGCAAATAATACGAATTTCGCAAAATTTCATTTTTCTTGAATGTGCTTTTAATGCTTTTACATAAAATTAAATTGACGACAGGATGGCAAACAGTTAAGGGGTCAACCTACCGCTCTGGAGTACCCGGGAGAACCTAGAAATTTTTCGTGAGCAGTTGGTCCCCGAATATGTTGGTCTCGTCCCTCACCACCTTCCGCCCACATTATGGGCCTTATTGAATTCATCACAAGGTGTATGAGGAATATAAAGGCCTGTTTAGCATGCATAGGATAGATAGAAAACAAAAAAATTAAATATTTAATACAAATATACTTTATTACACATATTTGTATTAAATATTTTAAAAAAGGGATTAAGGGCATATTGTTAATTTAAAAAATTAAATCTTTTGTTATGATTTTGAAAACTGATTATATTGAATTTATACGGCGAAATTCCTATCAGGAGGCTTTTTATGGGGAAACTGGTCCCTATTTAAGTATTAACCCGATAATGCATAACTTCTCCACCTCATGCAGTCGATCTAGAATGGATAATTTAAAATGAAACAATCGTATGTGTTTCTACTTAATCATTTTCAATCAGAAAATCATTAAGAGTATAGATAATGAGGTCTATTCATTGAAAGTTTATTTTGTTCTATCATTTAAGAATAAATTGTTTTTCACTTGTCACTGCTGATCAATTAATTAAATTTAACTATAGCAAATCTCAGTTGCACTTTTGAATGTATATTTCTTACTGAGATAAATTATCTAGTCTAATTTTGACTGGAAAAAATTACTTTAGTTTTGTCTTTAATTTTTCACTATTCCATTTAAACCACTGATTTTGATTTCTGTAAACTGTGGCTTAAATAGATCATTATATAATGGATTTTATTTAAGGATAGTTAATAGTAGTATTATTAAATTTGAAACAATATGACCAAATATAAAGATTACGTTTCATACACAATACTTAGTTTACTAAAAATATTCTCAAAAACTATACAGGTACATATTTGTGAAGAGTTAACATTTAACTACTTAATAGTTCAAAACTGTCCAGAGAATTAACTTGAATGTGCACTTAAAATAGATAAATTTCTTGCCCAAGATGCTCAATAAACCAGTAATTCATTCAGAAATACTCATGTTCGAAATCCAGAGTATTACTCCATCGAGATCCAAAATCATAACTTTGAATTATCTGAGATTTATATATTTTTGTATAATATGCCAAATGATGTGTAACTGATGTAATTTATTAAGCAAATGAAATACGATTATTTATACAGAATGCTATTTTAATTAATTAATAATAATAATAATATAAGCAAACTGCAGGTAGGTAAATGGCAGGTGTCCAGTAAGAACCTCACAGGTTGCCAGATAAGTTTTATAAAGTCTAAAGAGAATTCTTTGAAATAGAGCTGAAATTATTTAAAGTTTTAAAGTGACCTAAAAAGTAATAAGTTGCCCAAATATAGTAATCTAAAGCCCTACAAATATCTCAATCTGCTACTCATAGCCAAATCTTCCAATCCTGAAAACCAGCCTTATTTTATGAAATAAGGGAATAAAGGGTAATCCACATGTGTGGTGACACCCAAAAATGTTTTACTATTAAAGTAAAGCCATATTAACCAGATTAGAGTTGTTCTTGGTCTATTGTTCTTATAGAATGGAAGTACAAAATAAATGAGTTAACATATGCATATCACAATTTGGACAGAATTTTCACTTTGAATTTCAAAGTAGTTGTGTTTTGACTAATTGAATTATTTAACATGTAAATCCCTATATCTCTGGCAGGGACAAAAGTAGTTATGAACTAACAAAATTTCGAACTATCTGAGTTTGAATTAATGTAGATTTCCTGTATTAGGTTACAAAATGAAAGTCTGTGTTCTTCATGGCATTTTTATTTAAAAATAAAGCACTGATTTAATGTTGAAAATTTTATTATTTTTTAAAATATTTTGTAATTTCTATTCATAAAGTCAAAAATATCATATTTTAGTTTTTATTATTCAACAAATTTTATAGATGTTTGTTTCTTTACAACAATTTACAAGTATTTTGAGTGTAATGATAGAGAACAGAAATGCATTTGCTCTTAAATAAACTAATAAACAAAACAACCATCACTTTAATTAACTTAAGTGTTTTTAAAAACAAGAACTAAACTGAATATTTTGTAATAAATCATACTGTTTTGATATTTGTCAATTTTTATACTATTATAATATTGAAAATTTATGTCAGATTTTTTTTTTATGTACTTGAAAAATTTCGTCTGAGTGATGGTTAATAGAAAAACAAACAGAAAAATACTGAACTACTTTTGCTCATTGTTAAATTATCCAAAATGAAGATAAATAATAAAGCTTAGAATGGCATTGGCAATTAATAAATATTTTAAACTCATCAAATGCAAAAGTAAATTTTTGCATTTTGTTTTTATAAAATTAGTTGCTATTCTTTACTACTTCATCTTCATTTAAATAATCACTATTAGTATGCCTTGCTTGATGACTTTGAAAATCTTTGTTCCACAGTACTTGCTTGCAGAAGTCACAAACAACAAAGTCGAAATCCTTCTCTGCTTCGCTCCAGGTGCTATTCTTTGGTACAGCGCCACTGTTTTCTGCCTGTTTACGACAGAATGAAGTATGAACTTTTAATAATTCTTGTTGTTTCTTAATGTCTGGTAGTAACACTAATAATTCAGATATTACTTTCATGAAATTATCCTTTCCTAACATTTCAAGGCATTTTTCGTGATATTCCTTTGCAGAAATCTGACATTGTCTGAATTGTCCAGACAATGCTTTAAATTCCATAAATAGAGTTTCGTTGCTTCTTAAAAGTTTCTGAATTTCTTGTATTAGTACAATGTTTCGATATTGAAAATCTGGAGGTTCGATGTAGTTATGATAACTTGAGGAAATATTAATGTTAGGCACAGAATTGGTTTGGACAGAATTTTCAGTTTTAAAGCCAGGTGGTGGAACAATATTTGTAACAAAACCTGGTGGAGCAGAAATCTTTTTTTCCATTTGTGATGGAAGTTCTGGAAAATCACTAATGGCTAAATTTTTAGTCTGTTTCAAACACTCATCTGAATCACTATTTTCACTATTTTGATTGAGTTTGCTGATTTTTAAAGAATCATACAATTCTTCAGTATTTCCATTTTCACATAAGTGATTATATTCACTAGTCACAGAATTTTCTTTTTTGTTTTCATGTTCGCCATTCATTTCTGATTGTTTTAATTCATTTTCTAAAAGTAAACTAATTGTCTTTGACTTCTTCTTTTTTGATTTACATTTAACAGTAATATATGGTTGTGTCTGCTCTCCGTTACTCCTATCTGATGTCTCTTTTGAAACAGGTATCAGTAATTCCTGCTGTTTTGTTTTCTTTTCTTCGGCACTATTTGAAGGAAGTAAAATATCATTATTTATCTTTTTATTGACTAATCTCTTTACTGAATTGACTGCCCCATTGTGATATCCAGTTGTACCAGTGTAAAATTCTGTTTTTGATGATTCTGTCCGAGATAACGATTGCATTGAATTATTGTTATTGCATTTAGAATTAAAATGATTTTCTTCAACTGAAAGATTTAACTTTTTTGGTTTGGCAACTTTAATGGAAACATTAGTGGCATGTCGAGTTGGATTTTTCTTACTATTTTGACTATTAAAATGAAATAAAACTGTTTTATGTGGTTGATTTATAGGATGCCTAGCAGAACTAACTACAAGTTCAGAAGATGATGAGGCAGAACTCTGTCCTCCTGGAAGGTGAACAGATGATCTTAAGGCAGGAAAATCACTATCATTTGGCCCAATTGTTTTTTTCACCACCCATTCACTACTTGAAGATTTCATGTTTGTATCCTTGTTCAAACAATTAGCCATAGTTTTGTTATTAATTTTAGAAGTATTCTGACCTGATGCAGAAGCAGACAAACTCAAACATGGGAACTGCTCTTCACTACAAGTATCCAAAGATTGTTTAGATTTTACAGTATAAGATTCATTTCCAAAATCTGGACTGTCTGTTCTTGTTTCATTTCTGAAAAAATTCATATTTATATGTTTTAATACAAATGTATTTTAATTATATTACAATCACTATCATAAATAAAAAATTCTGCATATATTTTATCTGAAAACCCAAATCTTAAAATATGATCTTATATTATTTGTAATTATCATCATCTACTTACCGAGAGTTCACTGGTTGATACGTCTTATTCTGAGGTTCATACCTATCATGACGTCGGACCCTTCCTTCAGAATGTAATGATAATGAGCCTGAAATAATTAAATACATTAACTTTTCATTTATAATTGAGAAATTATTTTATAATTCTAAAACAAATTATTTGTCCTCTTCTACTTTACAGTGGGTGATCGGTTAACGAACATAATCCGTTCCAAGACTTTGTTCGCTATCCGAATTGTTCATTAACCAATTATCAATTTACCACAGGTTTGTACGGGAATTTGATTAATTCGTTCTGGAGACCCCAAAAAAATAAAAAAATACAGTAATACCTTGAACTTATGCAATAGATGGGACCAAGCGATAACCACGTAAGTCGAATTCGCGTAAGTCAGTGTATAATTTCACAATTTGTGTAAAATCCAAGTTGAATGTATGTAAGCTAATAAATGTTCTCATTAATCTTATCTCATCTTTTGATTCATTCACAGTTACAAGAAATCACCACATAGAGTTTCTCAAGTCTCTGTAGATATAACAAACACAGAAATAAACAACACAAAATAAATTGTAGCTATGTGTTGATTCCGCGTGACACGTCCAAACACGTAAGCTGAACAATAGTGTGGGGGGAGTAAGTAATCAAGAGCTGCGTGGCGCTCAAACAAAAGACAAATCAAAGAGATTTGAAAATCGCGTAACTCAGGCTTCGTGTAAGTCAGGGTAGCGTAAGTTGAGGTATTACTGTATATACTTTCTTACTATGTTCATTTTTATGTAATAATAAAAATACATATATACACAGTCTTGCATTTGTATTAGTTATGTTTTTTGTTTGTGGGGATTAAAGAATCTGTCTAATGTCAATTGCTTTTCCCTCTTCTTCAGGATTTTCAGAAGTAATTACAGTAATTGCATTGTAATTGTAGAGATCCCCAAGCTTATTAACCTCAACCTGGTTTGTATGCCATTCTAAGACCATTGATCTGACATCCCCCACTTCTTCAAAAGATCTTTAATTAATAGCAGATATCAGCATTAATCTTCTTTTTCATAATAAAACATATCTCGCTGAGTTTCTTGGTGTTCTGCACTCAAGAGTTCTTGGCATTCTGTCATCGGATCTGTTTCAGGTTCCATTATGAGTTCTTCAATGTTCTTTATTTCTCAGAAGTGATTTTTGTTACTCCTTTAGCTGCTTGAGTCTTCTTAATTATACTGTATCCTTCTTAGATAAGATTGAACTGCACCCTACTGTAGATTTGTTCAAGCCATACTGCCCAGCAACATCAGACATCTCGTGAAAAATAAAAGCCTGGAATTACAAGGGAGAGTTTCAAAGTTCAAAGGAATACTATCTGATCAGTATATTCCGGGTTGAGTGTCGATGTCGACATCTCCAGCGCTCCAAAAAGTTTCAAATTGTTGCCTGAAGACAAGGGAAAATCAATCGATATTTGCTATTTTTGTCACTTCTTTTTTTATGTTTGTTTAGTGAAGTGTTCGTAATCTGAACATGTATTCATTGTCTGATCATAAAAATCTTTCGCGAAAGTGTTCATTAACCAATCACCCACTGTATAAACTTAATACATAAAAATTCTCACTATTATGTTGTGAACTGTGTGGCCTTATTGTAAATTCAAGTTCTAGAGTTCGAGCTTGTTTTGCTTGAGCCTTGCTTAAATTTTTACTATGTTGAACAGCTTTGTGAGCTTTAAAATCAATTTCACTTCGAAATGCTGCAGTAAATTTTTCATCGCGACATGTTCCTTCTTCACATAGATAGTGTTGCTGACGGAAATGATTACGGAGATATTCATAGTCACTGAAAAAAATAAAAAAGATAAAAAATCAGTTAATTCTTAAAAATTTAAATCCTAAAACTTAAAAAATATACATAATAAATGTACAGGTATGTCAATAAGAAGTTAGAAGTGTTTATATGATAATGCTATAGTGTGTAGTTTCAACTTAACCAGTCCTTGCCAGAGAACGGCAAAGACTGGTTTAAGTTGATCTTTGACCCAAACTGTTCTGGAATGTATTACCATCTGGAAATTCTTGCGGTTAAAGGAATGTACTCTGGCTGTTTTATACTGGGAACAGGGTATTAGTACATGTGCACTCAACCTTTGAGAGGAATATTACAAGTGTTGCAGTTGGCTATAAATAAATACTTTATCTACAGCAATGATCATATCAGGTCAAATAAACTTTGCTAGTAACAAATGTTTACTTTAAACTTCTTTTTCATGTTTAAAATGTGTCTTCAAAACAATATTATGATGGCAGCATTCAAATGAAAAATAATTATACGTTTACTGCAAACATTTTTCTTAACTTATTACTACTTAACAAAACCTAATAAAAAAATTAAATTATTTAAAATTTTTCTCTTCATTAAAAGAATTCTTAAAATGTAATTTCAAGTTCATGGTGCATTTTAAAATCATGGAAACATGATAAAAATTTTTGAAAATTGTATAATCATCATCAGATATAACTTTTGTATTAGTCATAATGCTTTGTACTTACTTTCTTAGTTTCTATTTGAATTTTATATTCTGAAGTATGATGATGATTATATAGCTAGCTGGAAGCATGAGCTATTAAAACTTAACTAGCTTAATGTGTGGATTATTTATTTTTAAATCAATTGTAAATTACATTACAATTAACACACAAAAAATTATCTTATAATATGTTGCTATAAAATCTAATTACTTCATTTAGTTTAGAACAGGGCTTCTTAAACTATGGGTGTGTGAGATTTTAATGCAAAATATTGAAAATAATTTGTGAGAGTTTGAAAATGGCATGCTTTATGTCATAGGTTTCGTGAGTTACACTTTGTGTCACTTCTAGTGATGTGCCGGATATCTGTATCTGTATCCGTATCTGCGGATATACATTTTTAATGATCCAGTACATAACTAGTCACTTCTGGTGCAGCGAGACAATGATTCAGCAACACTGATTGTAGTGTGAACTAGTGTATTCAGTGTAGTGCTTTTCAGTGTATTCAGTTGTCTCTGTTCCATTGTAACACAAGAGTGAACTGTGACAGTACACCATTATTGTTTTTGCAAATTTGTATATAATTTTATTTTATATTTTTTTTGGGTCGCGAAAAAAAATCACAATCATAAATGGGATCATGAATAAAAAAAGTTTAAGAAGCCCTGGTTTAGATCATTCTTAATTACTGTACTTACTCACATATAGGACAAGGTGTGACTTTAAAGATCAAAATAAAGAAAATTAGATTTATTAATATAATTGTAATTTTATTTCGTTTAATTGCAAATAAAATATCAAATGCATGTATTAAGACAAACAACCATGTTTTCTTGACCAAATCTATCACATTTTGTCTACTCAGACTCATTCTCCAAAGCTTTGTTATAACTCTCCTCTTTCTCACTCTCATTCCACAAAGCATCATCCTCTGATCCGTCTAGTGAATTTGAAATGCAGTATTTCCTGAATGATTTTGCTATCAGCTCTTGAGGAATGCTTTTCCATGCACCTGATACCCACATTGCAAAACCAAAAGATTATAATGAGCATGACCAGAAAAAAGTATATTTTTAATGATTCAGAATGTGCAAATTTTCATTAAAAGTACCAATTTAACAAATATGAAATAACTACATTAATAATCATTGTTAAGTGACTAGCTATTTTCAGACCATCTCTTTGAAAGCAACATTTACCTTGACCTCAATAGCATCCTGCTACAATGGCAGCATGAATATACACAGTTCACAAAAATTATTGCAAAAATGCAAAGAATCTTTTGCTTGCACATACAGAACAACCTAGGTTTTTGAAACAGTGAAAAATGAAAAAACCTCATCTAATACATGAGTAAATACAGTATTTTGCAAAAGTTCCTAATTAATTTTGGTTAAGTATAAAACTATCCATGTATCAAAAAATATAATGAGAGAAAAAAAGGCAAAAGATGGAGAAAACAAATTTGATCTTTCTTTTCATTATAAAATAATTTTAAAAAATTCTTGTAAGTCAACATATATTAAAAAATATTCCACATCATTTTTAGCTGGCTACATTATGTTAAAATTACATTGTCAGACATAAGATACTCTCCATACTGATATGATGTTCTGCTTCATATTTAATTTTTTTTAAATTTATCATCTATTTTTATTTTGATTAGAATCCTTCAAAATTAGTATAAATTCTTTGTAAATTTAAAAAAATATTAGTTTAAGTTATATAAGCTATGATTTTTTAAAACCATAATACCATATTTACTCGCATATAAGACAAGGTTTTTATTCAATTATCACAGCTTCAAATGCCTAGGTCGTCCTATATGCGCAAGCAAAAGATTCTTTGTTTTTTTGCAAATAATTTTTGTGAACTGTGTATTTGCATTTTTTATGGGATGTATTTAAAAACATAAGTATTTTATCTGGGTTGTTTGAATCATCCTTGTATATTGTCGGGAGTAACGATGAATAGTAATAGGAAAAGAAAAGCTTTTGAATTGAATTTCAGATTGAAATTCCAAAATCACACGGGAGCCCAATATAAGTTTTAATCCATTCCCACATGAAAACAGATAATTATTCAGAAATCAGAATTCGGAGAAACTCATAAGTATAATCGACGGAGAGTGGATTTGACTGTTAAGAATTAGCAAAAAATGGTTCCTGATTGTCGAGCTTTACATGAACAAATTATGTTGTCGATTTTACAAGATTTTTCCTTAAAGTTTAAAATGCCAGTAATTTTTGCAGGACAATGTGTGCATTTACATTCATTTGATATTTTACTTGTGATTAAACAAAATAAAATTACAATTGTATTAATAAATCTAATTTTCTTTATTTTGATCTTTAAAGTCACATCTCATCCTACATGCGAGGTCCTCTTATATGTAAGTAAATATGGTAAAAAATTTTATATGAGTATTGTATGTTATTTAATATTAATTTTCCATTATGTATTTTTACTTTGAATTCAAAGTTTCATCAAAATATTGTATATTGCAATGAAAGACTATGCTTGTTTTTAATAATTAGATAATTTTTTCCATTATATCTTATCATTTACATGTATTAAATTTCTGTGTCTTAACCTTTTTTACCAATGCTAAAATTAAAATTAATATTTTTACTTTAAGATATTTATCTTTTTATTCTTTCACTACCAAGGGTGATCAGTTATCCAAAATTGTTCTGTCCTAATTATCTCATATAACTGATGCTCTACTGTATTTAAATTACTTCTTAAAAATTTGCAAAATAATATTCACCTTTCCTGCCCTTTTCATTTTCTGATATATGAGTGAAAAAAGTTAATCAATTTTAGATCTATGATATTTACTGATTTAGTAATCTCTTGTAAGTCTCCTTTAATCACATTAATTCTAGTACTTTCAGATAAGATTGAAGTTTTTACATCTAATCTAGAATTGCTTTATATAAAATAAACTACAGTCGACCCCCCTATAATGCAGATTCGTATATCGCGGCAAAAAATTGCAACCATATTTGTATAAAGATGTTAAAAGAGACTCGTAAAATGCAGTAAAACGTCATTGCCGACTCGTGTTGCAACAGGATTGGTCGAATCTGGATCAATAGTGGACGAGCAGCAGAACTACTTACGCTATGGAGAGTTTAGGCAGGTAAGTTGAGTTTACTATTGTCTGTACAGTATATAAATTAGGTACTGTAAGTCTAATACAGTACTGTAATTTTATACATTTCTTGTGAAAAAAACATTTCTTATTCAATGGCCATAAAAATTATTTCTATTAATGATGTCTCCAAAGTTCAATGAGTTCAATAAGTTATTTTTCTGCGAAAAATAACTTATTGAACTCGTTTTCTGATAAGTTATTAACTTACTGATAAGTTAATAACTTATTGAACACGTTTTCTGATAAGTTATTTTTCTGCGAAAAATAACTTATCAGAAAACGCGCCCGCCGTTTGGTGCGTACTCCACAATTAAAACAAGTTTAAGCAATGCCGTCGTCAAACGGTGCACAGTCGGTAAGTAATCCTACAGTTTTTTGTTTATAGCATAGTTTATACGGATTATTCCCAAAAATTATACGTTTTTTGGAAATGTTGAGTCAAATTAGTCTAGAATTGATTAATTTTATGGAAGAAAACCTTTCAAACAGCCGTAGTCTGCAAACTGCACATGTGCTGGGCTGTGAGTGGCTCATGTATTTAAGGATTCCTACAACGTGAAATTCTTATAAAGTGGAACATATCTACCGCATTACATGGGGGTCGACTGTATATCCTTAAGTAATGCTGACCAATACTTATGAATTATATAAGGTAATTTTTGTTTTTGACTTCAAAAAATTTGTTCTTGTAATATTTATTCTAATCTTACTAAAATTGTTTAGTTTTCATGACATGTTAAGTTTTTTAAAGTTGAAAGTTCAGTATAAAATAAGCATTTTAATTAACTTTGAACTTAGTTATCTTAAGTTTATCTATTCAATTGCAGAATTTTCTCCTATTACTCATTTAATAGTGTATAAAAACTGACAGTTATTAGTTTAAAATTCTCTGTTAGCAAAACATCCTGTACATTTCCTAATCAAACAAGACAGCAATTACATCCATTTTCTTACATGCAGTCTTCTAATTGTTTATCAGCAATGTTAATTTTTCTATTTATTTTTCTGTATTAAACAGTACAGAAAGAATTTCTAACTTTTTAGAATTTCAGCAACTTCTTTAACACATTTATAATTATTTTGTATTTATCTTATAAACATTAACTTTATTTTTATACAAAAATATATGAAAGATATTTTCCCTCCTACTAATAAAATCAATAAATAACAGAACATTTCTGTAAATCTGTAATTTAAAACAATAACAAAAATTCAAAAATCTTTTCTAAGTAAATGAAGAACAATCATATTAAAATCAATTTATGTCATGGAAATTTAATGATTTTTTAAAATGTTATAAATATAAAACAGTGACTAGAAACTGAATGAATATATATATAATGTAACACTTCTATAAAAGCTGAAACTAGTCTAGATTGAACAACACTAAATATTTTATCCAGCAACACTGTAATATATTGTCCTATCACCATATCAGGTTATCCACCAGTAATTGCCAGACTTTTGATAAATTTCCTTTTCTTTATTATTAATACAATGACCTGCCCTCAAAGTAAGGAATATTTCACATGCTTCTTGTGTTCTCACCTTAAAAAGAGTTTTCTAAACCCATATCAATTTTGCTTGGTCCTAGCATGCCCACCTTGAGCTTGCTTGATATTTGAGCCAGAACCGTAGATGTCACCAATAATGAGGAATTCCAATGGGCAGCCTCTTTTAGAAGACATTTGCAAGCTGGTAAATTAAATCATTGGAATCTAATTGCATAATAGTATTATCTACAAATATTTTGTTGATATCTTAATTATATGGAAAATCAAGCTGAATATCAAACAGGTCATCAATAATTTTAATAACCAATATGGCTTAACTATTAAGTAAGATCAAGAGAGTCACAGGCAACTCACTTTTTACACCTCATATTACTTTTTACACAGATATATCAAAAACAGAACCAAAAGTCCTTCATTCCTTTCAGATCTAATGATACTCCATCCTATAAAACAGCTGTGATTAAAATCTTCGTATACAGAGCTATACATACTTAAGAAAATAAAGTATATTTAAAAAATAGAACAAGCACATGGCTGCAGCACTAGAATAGCAAAGAAAATGGAAGATAACATTGCAATGTAACAAAGTAGTATCCACATTAGAAAGACTATCTCAAAAATATTTAAACATTAGATTATGACACTAGGCTTACTTTTGCTTATAAAATGTTAAACACACAAAAGCTAAAATAACTTATCAATGCAATCCCAGAATCTTCAAGCTACTAACAAATAGCAAAGATATCATCAGTAACAGCTTAGCTCCAGGAGTATACATAATCCTAGTACAGTATGACAGATTTAATTGAAGATAGACTTAGGTAGGTGTAACAAACAGATCATTAACACAAAAATATAAAAGAACATAAATATGACATTAGTAAAAATAAACTCATTAGGTGCTGGCTCAAATAGCAAGTTAGCCCATGTATGCTTAGACCAAGTAAAACTGATATCGTTTAAAAACACTCTTTCAGCTAAGAATGCTAGAAGCATACAAATATTCCTTACTTCAAGAGCAGGTCATTGTATTAATAATAAAGAAAAAGCATTATCAAAAGCCTGACAATCACTGGTAGATAACGTGATATGGCAACTGGACAACATATAGACATCAAGGATAACAGACTGGACAACAGCAGACATTGAATATATCTATGACTTATGCCATGTTGTTATAAACTGACAACCCTTTTTTTTTGCTTTATTTTTATTATATATGTGAGATTCTGGGGATTCCCTTATCTTTCTGGTGAGGGTGGATGTATTAACAAACAATAGTGACTAACGAAAGTGTCACTATCACACAAAAGTGTTACAAGACTTAATGACATGAGAAAAATAAACCTTCATCTAAATTGTCACCCATCCCATGACAATATCTCATGACATTGGCACTCTTGTGACAGGGTACCTGACTTGGCACCTGATTAAATTCCCACACCCAATGGAGATATAACAGGTCCACACCCCATCGTTGGGACACTCATCTGAAAGATTATCTTCTCGGCTCATCAACCTGCTAATCCACTTCCTGCTGTAAACAAAACAGTCTCAGCCTACTCAACCAAGAGGTATTATACTTGATGGATTTATGTGAAGCCTCTCTCTTGGTCAAGTAGAAATAAGTAGATTAGAAGTTAGATTTTTGACAATCAAGATTATCTTCAAGAATACTGATAAGATGGTTATCTATGTACAGTACTTAGCTATATGTTTAACTATGTTTGTCCTTTGTACATAGTTATTTGAGTTATTAAACCTATTGTTAGTTTACTTGGTCTCGGAGTACATTTCTCTGATAGCCTGACGCTTTATCACCAATCTCACAACCCTCCCCACTCGACATTTAGATATAGCTTTTATAGCTCTTATTTGAACGCATCTTTAGAAGAGCAGAATGTAATATTTGCAAGTTAGGATGCATTAAATTTTATCCTAACTGGTGTCAGGACTTGACATCAAAGTGATCTCACAATCCCGATGACAACTAATAGATAACGCCATCCACCAACATTGAAAAAGGGGTTTAAAGTACACCATTCAACCCCCAGCTTCTCACAAAGTCGTGTCAGGGTGGGTGTTTGTCGATAAGGGTGTCTGTACTAAACAGGTTGTGTCTGCCATAGACAGGTTCCTTCATAATTTTGATTTGTGGATAGCAGGGATAACATAAGATATAACATAAATTTTATTGTTATGTTGTTTATAATAAACAACGTAACAATAAAATAGATAATCTTAAAAAGGCAAGGGTAGTTTATAAAATAGTGTAACTGTCAAAATCCAAAAACTTATATAGGTGAAACTAGTCATTTATTGAAAGTAAGATTAAAAGAGCATGAAGCAACTATTCAGCTTGGATACAGTAACTCTCTGTGGTACACTCACACAAAAAATAAAAAAAGGTCAAATTAATAGAAATACAGTAGAACATCGTTTATCCGAATCAATTGGGGACTGGGGTTGTTTGGATAACTTATTTTTCGGATAATTGATTATGTACAAAAAAATATATTAATTTATCCCATGTTGACATTTTTCTCCATTGCGTGTTGCTTTGCATTGAATTTTCGTCGATGTTAAACCTAACGTAAACTTTTTAAAATAATAATCGTGGCTATTGTATCGTTAAAAATTATTTCTTTATTTCTTACAAACGAAATAAATATATTGAAAAATATAAAAACCAAAAAATATAAACTTTAGAAGTTGATCTAGTATCAAAAACGTTCGATTCAGCAAGACATACAGTCCTCAGAAAAACACCATACAAAAATGCCAGGGCTGCCAGCTAAAACACACACACCAACAAAAAAAAAATATTGGAGTAGCCCAAGATATAGCCAAAGATTGCAGCACCACAGCACTAGTGAAAATTTAAATTTGCTGACTGGAATGCTTGAAAGGTTAACCAACATTTCGGATAAACGAAAATTTTACATTTAGAAAAAGATGATTATAAAAGAAAATTCAAGAAACATGTACAAATAAGAAAACATACCAAAGAAAATTTAGTTAATATTTCAGATGGTATGTTAATTGGCCCTCAATGATACAGATTAATAGAGAGCACTTCAACATGTTAAGCATAGTAATAAAAGCACAGTCCAAGATCTGTTGTATGGTTTGTTTGGATAAATTAGAATTACTGGATAACATCTTTTGTTGGTATGTCTTTATATGTCATTGTTGTTCAAGAATTTAACTGTATATAATTAATTTTTAATACCACATTTACTTGCATATAAGAGGACCTCGCATGTAGGATGAGGTGTGACTTTAAAGATCAAAATAAAGAAAATTAGATTTATTAATACAATTGTAATTTTATTTTGTTTAATCACAAGTAAAATATCAAATGAATGTAAATGCACACATTGTCCTGCAAAAATTACTGGCATTTTAAACTTTAAGGAAAAATCTTGTAAAATCGACAACATAATTTGTTCATGTAAAGCTCAACAATCAGGAACCATTTTTTTGCCAATTCTTAACAGTCAAATCCACTCTCCGTCGATTATACATATGAGTTTCTCCGAATTCTGATTTCTGAATAATTATCTGTTTTCATGTGGGAATGGATTAAAACTTATATTGGGCTCCCGTGTGATTTTGGAATTTCAATCTGAAATTCAATTCAAAAGCTTTTCTTTTCCTATTACTATTCATCGTTACTCCCGACAATATACAAGGATGATTCAAACGACCCAGATAAAATACTTATGTTTTTAAATACAAGAGGGTAAGCATCCCATAAAAAATGCAAATACACAGTTCACAAAAATTATTTGCAAAAACACAAAGAATCTTTTGCTTGCGCATATAGGACGACCTAGGCATTTGAAGCTGTGATAAATGAATAAAAACCTTGTCTTATATGCGAGTAAATATGGTAATTTTAAATTACAGTATGTTATATTATATTAACACTTAAGCCTGGACTCCACATTACCTGAAAACAGAAACTCAGAAACAGAACTGAAACATATAGAGTTTTCATTTCAGTTATGTTTTCGTTTTAACTCAACTCCACTAGAAATGCGCCATCTGTTGGTCAGTTCTGTAATTGTCGTAGAGTCAAACATGGACGACGCTACGGATTTTGCCACGATTTCTCTGCAAAAATGTAAATAATCTTTGAATTATTTACATTTTCTGTCGTACAGACATCTGTATTTTCTAACTTGTTCGATGAAGAATTTCAAATCTATTTATTTCCTCGTCGTTTTCGCTACACTTTCTGCCATTACGACAATCAAACTACACGTGACTAATGCACGTGACTACGCGTCACAAATCCTTGCGTTTTTATTGGTTGCAGTACGACAGAAGCGTGGGACGAAAACGGAAAAGTTAAATAATTTTTAACTCTGCTTTCGGTCTTGTTTCTGTCCAACAGAACGTTCCAAAACCAGAAGTTTCGTCAGTTTGGCTTTCAGTTTTACGATTACGTCGCGGATTCCGGTAATGTGGAGTCCAGGCTTTATACCCGTCTTCACTTGGGAGAACCGATATGCACCCACTTTAACTGTATTGAATAATGGAAATATGTAAGTTTTTAAAGAAATTTTTAGATAGAATTATATATTTTTATGTAATTAAGTGTGTTAAGCCATTGTAATTTATTTTATAAAAATTTTTCATTTAAAATAGTAGACTGTTGTCTATATTCATGGAAGATAAATTTCCTTTTTTCTACAATTGTAATTTATGTCTTTATATGATATGTAAGTGGTTTGTCATGTAAAAAATCTGTTTTCATGATATCTGAATAATGTAATGCCCGTAATTATATTGTCATTTTTTTCACACAGCACTGAAGAGCGGTTGGGAACTTAAACCAACCCGAAATGCATTTGTAGTCCAATTTACAAAATAAAGCTGATTCTAACCAGAGAGCTGTGAGATCTTGCTTTTTTAGATTAAAGAGACATTATATATAGAAAATATAACTTTTTTTAAGAACAACTTAAATTTGAAATATCTCGGTAATTTTTTTTACAAAAAATAATAAATAAATAATAATTTACCTACCTATAAAATTTATTTGCTAAACCATCTGCATCACAGAAATGACAGAAATAATGTTCTCGTCGAAGGTGTCTAAAGAGTTCATCACTATCGACGTATCTCTGATCACAGAATTTGCATAATGGATGTCCACGATGTGAAGTATCATCTTTATCTCCAATTCTTCTATGACGACCTAATTCTTCTCTAGTATAACATCTACGTTCTGAAGTAAATATCTGCAAAATCCATTAATTGTCAACAGATCAATAAATTTCAAATTAAATATACAGAAGATAAATTAAATAGCTTACCCGTAAGTTTTCTACACACAATTCGCAGAAAAATAATTCATGTTCTCTACGCATGTGATTTTTTAAATGTCCAAAACTATGAAAACTACATCTCTGGTTACATATTTTACAGCTATGTTCAAGCAATTTTTCATAAGCTCTCCGACAATAATTGTCTTCAAAATAAATTTTATATTTTTTATCTACAGGATATAAAACTTCTGACAACTCATTAAAAGTCTTCTTTCTTTGAGAAAATACAACCTATTTTTAAAAAATTTAAAATAGAAGTTACAATTTGTTATAAATTTAAATATAGTATTTAATAATTAAGATTTTTAAAACTATAAAACACAATTTTGAAGTAATGTTGAGATTCAAGCATCTGTTTTACTTATTCATCTGCTGTAACTATTATTAACAAGACCAAAAAAACTTATCAATTATATATTAAAGTACTTGAACTTAAACCAAAATCCAAAAGCATTACATTTATTTATAAATCATTAATTTAAAATTATAAATAATTGATAATTTCTAATGTCCTAAACAATAATCAATCATTTATTTTAATAAATAGTAATAAATTTAAGCCAAATATGACTGATAAGAANTAATGGGGATTGACTGGATGGCCAAGCGGTCAAGATATATGACTGATAAGAAATGACAGTATTATCTAATTGATTTTTATAAAATCAATTGTTAGTCAAATCAGTTATATGCTAATTCAATAAATACATTCATATTTCACTCATAACTTAAATATAATTTAGGCTTCTGTTCTGCTTATGTACTTAAGTTATTGATATGCAATAAACTGAAATATTTCTTGGTGCATTAACTATAATTACAAATAACAAAAAATATTCAACAGTACTGAAATTCAAGACTCATCTTTCCTATAGACATGTTTGTGTAATGTGGAATCATAATAATCACATTTTATCTTTTCATAACGGGAAAAATTATTATAAATGCTTTTCCTTATATGGAAAAAGAAACATTATAAACAATTTTTCTAATCATGAAAGAGTAATAAGTATGAAATAAAAACAAAATTGTTTTATTTTGATATCAAGTATTAATTAATCAATCAATGCATTTTTAACAGTAGTTTCAATCCTGTTAACAGATGGTGTTTTAATTGAATTGAAACTACAGGTAATCCCTGTATAACACGGTAGTTACGTTCCAAAAAATTGCCATGTTATGCGAAACAAAGAATTAGTACGAAAAGGACGGTTAGGTTCCAAAAATTAAAAAACACGCTATTATATTTTCATAATTAAGATAAATATATTTATTAAAATTTTCTTAAGTGATACATATTAATATAAATTAAACAATGTTTTCTTTGTCATCACTAAAAGCACTATTAACCGAAAGCATTTTATTTTTGGCAAGTTATCGTTATCCTCTGAGCATTTTTCTGCATTATTTTCAGATTCATGCTTTACCTTTTGCAAAAAGTGTATGTAATTTTAGAGTGCTTGCTTCTAGTTAAAAGATCTTTATAAATTTTCTTATATGGTGCTAAGCACTTATGGAATAAGGGAAAAACATCTGGCAACACCAGAAGCAGAAGCGTCGAGATCTGGCAAAATTGAAACAATTTTCGCGAAGGACTATGTGTATGGAGACGAGAAAAGAAAATTTACACACTGAAGTACTAATAGTTCACGAAAATTATTATTTTCGTGAACTATTAGTACTTAAGTATGTAAAAATTTATTACATTTCATGTTGTACAAGGGTTTTACCCATTTCTCGAACCGTGTCAGAGTGAATCCGTGCTATAAAAGTACCACGTTATACAGGGAATGGTACCAATTCTCGAACCGTGTTAGAGTGAATCCATGTTATACGGGGGTTACCTGTACTGCAAAGTAACCGTAACGGCTTACAGATACATTTGATGATAACTCAGGATATCTTCTATTTGAAGTTAAGACCATTTACAAAAGTAAATTGAATATTATAACAAAATAGTATGGTGAGAAAATGTAACCTTTGTTTTTAATGTGAAAAAAGTCAGATCCTCTAATAAAAGGCTGACATTTGATATCAATTTTAACTTTGTGTGAATTTTTATTATCTATTATTACAGTAGAGCCTCGATTATCCGACCCCTCGGTTAACCGACCATCCTAGTCGGCAAATTTCAAATGTCTGCTATTGATGTGGCTCTACAATATTTGGATATGTCTTGGCTACTTTAATATTATTTTTACGTGTTTTAGCTGGCAACACTGGATCGACCATGAAAGGGAGCCAGTATTTAAACGAGGCTTAATTTTATAATTTTTAACGATACAATAGCGATGATTATTATTTTAAAAAATTTTTGTTAGGCTTAACATCGATGAAAATTCAACACAAAGTAGGTTAATAGCAATATACTAATATACTAATTACATGGGATATAATAATATACTTCACTAATAATGTATTTTTTCATACTTTTCGGTTATCCGCCCTTTCAATTATCCGACCAACCCCAGTCCCCAATTAGGTCGGATAATCGAGGCTCTACTGTATTCATCATTTTAATGACTTTTTTTCTTCAAGCTGTTTTAACTGTTACTTCTGTGGTTGTGTAAAGGATAAAGAAAAGACCTGAAAATCTTTTATTTTTGTAAATGGCTAATACTTGAAATAACTGTAATGAATTCAGTCTTACTGATAAAGTTTATTTGCAATTAGTTCTCAATGTTTTTATTGTAATTTTTTTATACAGAAAAATGCTTTTATTCATATTTTGTTTGAATATACAAGGGTATCATGTATATAATATTTTTGATTTAATTAAATTAAAAGTCATGATTTCAAGAACTATTCCTCTGTGTCAAGAAACTCTATAAAAATTGATACCATTGTATAAATGTGATAGACAAAATTAATCACATAATTTTTGTCTTTATTATCTTTACTAGAGATTATGATTTTTGCTGAAAATATATGTATTACTTTAACTATAATTCAAAAATGGACAGCATGCCAATTGTTTAATAGGAGAAACTTCTTAACATATAGAAAAATAATTATTGTCAAAAGCGCTTGTTGATCTAGTGACATTCATTTGTAATTTAACGCCTATATGTTAAAAAGTTTCTCCTACATATTACTTTACTGTATCATAGTAACTCTGATATTTAATAAATAAGCATCTTAAGTATATATATATTTTAGTCAAATTACCATTACAGTGGGTGATCGGTTAACGAACATAATCCGTTCCAAGACTTTGTTCGCTATCCGAATTGTTCGTTAACCGATTATCGATTTACCATAGGTTTTAATGGGAATTTGATTAATTCGTTCTGGAGACTCCCCAAAATAAAAAATATAGGCTATACTTTCTTACTACGTTTATTTATATGTAATAATAAAAATACATACGTACACAGTCTTGCGTTAAACTGAAGAAACATGACTAATAAGTCATGTTTTTTCAGTTTGAAAGGGTTAAAGAATCTGTCTAATGTCGATTGCTTTTCTCTCTTCTTCAGGATTTTTCGTAAGTAATTAATAGCATTGCAATTGTAGAAATCCCCAAGCCTCAACCTGGTTTGGATGCCATTTTAAGACCGTTGTTCTGACATCATCCCACTTCTTTACAAGATCTTTAATAGCAGATATCGGCATAAGTCCGCATTTTCAGAAGAAAACATATCTCGCCGAGTTTCTTGGTGTTCTTCATTCAAGAGTTCTTGGCGTTCTTCTGTCGTCAGATCCGTTTCAGGTTCCATTATGAACTCTTCGATGTTCTTTATTTCTCAGATGTGATTTTTGTTACTCCTTTAGCTGCTTGAGTCTTCTTGATTATACAGTATTTTTCTTAAATAAGATTGAACTGCGGCCTACTGTAGACCTGTTCACGCCATACTGCCCAGCAACATTAGGCATCTTCTGCCCACTCTCTACCTTTGCTATTATACTCTCACCTTTCGAAAAGAAAAACAGACGCAAAACTTAACGAGTGCCTACCCGACAGTCTCGCGAATACATAAAAGAATTGTTTTGTCAGAAAAATAAAAGGCTGGAATTACAAGGGAGAGTTTCAAAGTTCGGAGGAATACTATCCGATCGGTATATACCGGCTTGAGCGTCGATGTCGACGTCTCCCACACTCCGAAAAGTTTCGAATTGTTGCCCAAAGACAAGGAAAGTCCAGTTGGTATTCGTTATTTTACGTCGCTTCTTCTTGTTTGTTCTGTGGGATGTTCGTTATCCGATCATGTGTTTGTTGTCCGAACATAAAAATCTTTCGCGAAAGTGTTCGTTATCCGATTTGTTCGTTGTCCAATCTGTTCGTTAACCGATCACCCACTGTATATTTAGGATAAAGAAACATGTACTTCTTATAATGAATTGCTTATTTATTTATTTATGGTTCTTATTATTCTTCTATTAAACAATTTATATTTGCAAAACTAAAGCAAATGTTTTTTATATATATATATATATATATATATACACACACACACAGTGTATGGTACCATTGGTACAACAGTTTTCACATATAGAGAGTATGGACATTCTAGCTATTGCAGCTACAATGGATATGCTGATGGGAATTGTTGAAGCTCATTTAGTTTCCAAAACTAGTCAACATCATAGGGAGACATGTCAGGTGAATAGAGGGGGATAATCAAGGATTGCCCAACACCATTTCTGTAGCAATGTTGTTAACACACCAGCAATATGGAAACAGCACTGTCAAGTAACAAAACTAGTTATTCTTGCATGAGTGTAGGTCTCTTGTGGAGAAGTGCAGGTCACAAGTGATGTTTACAGAATTTCTTATACAATTCCCATTCTAGTTGCAATAGAGTCCATTACTAACGAATTTCATTGAGAAGAACATTATTAATTAAATCACTGCAAAACAAAGAAGTGATTATTAACCAATAATGTAACTCTGTAGAGATAAAGTATCAAGCAAGGTTACAATGCCAAATTGTTTGATCTGTAGTCCAAATTGTTTGAGCTATAATGAAACTTTTAATGAATTTGTTTTTGTTTAAAAATATGACAAAAAATAAAATAAACTTTATAATTAGAAAAATATCAATTTGAGTATATAATATTAATTTGAGGTTCTGACTCTGCAATAGAATGAAAATGGAAACAGCATCTACTAGTAATTTTGCAAGTATAACAATATAATACATAAAGTAAAAATTAAAACTTGGCCAATGGTATTTAATTTTATCACAGCTGTAAATAATGGAAAAGAAAAACAAAAGCAAGAAGTTTTTCTTTGTATATTCATAATATTTTTATATGTATTTTAAAATTAAATACCTTTTTAATTTTTACTTAATGTGTTTTTATTTTGTCATCCATAAAAATCTTTTATGATACAAATAAAAAATATGAAAATGTTGCTTATACTTATGATCAAGACCAACAAAAAAGCTCAGATGATGATACTTTGTAAAAACACCCTGGTTTATCTGAGATTAATATTAAATCAATTTCAATTGTAATTGTTAATTAATTATTGATTGGAAATAAATTATTGATTGCTTATACTTTTGCTAACTTCTGGAACATTTCCCATGTTTTGCATTAGTCCTTTGTTTCATATAGCATGAATTTGCATAACAGCACTTTTTTGGAACATAACTACCATGTTATACAAGGAATACCTGTATTTGATGAGTTCATTAAATATCAACAATATAACTATTATTTTGAACTTATTTTTATTATTGTATTTTATAGTTATTCTATTCTTCTAAATTTACACCATAACAAGTGTCTTCAAAAAATTTTAAGTTTAAAACTACACGATAAAAGTATCTAATTATTTTACATCCTCTATATAGGGTATCCCATAAGTCTGGAATCATAGAATAATCTATTTATTTTTTAAAAGTAAACCATGGCACTGAGTAAGAAGGAACAAATTCTAGTTATTTTGATGACGGAGACCTGCAGTCAGTGAGGAATTTCTGAAGAGTTTAACAAGAAAAGTTACTGTGTATGATTAGTGAAAAGTCTGGATGCAGCCTGTTACACTCTTCAGTGATCTCACACTGACTGCAAGTCCTCCCATCACAATAACTCAAATTTGGTCCTTCTTACTCAATGACTTGCTTTATCTTTACCTATGTTTATTCTTTACAAATAAATCAACCTAATTCTTATGATTTCACTTATGGGACACCCTATATAAAGCATACAGTCTCTTCATTGACCTACAGACATTCAAAGATTTAACTCAACTAATCAGCTATATTTTATTTTAAACCATGAAACATTCAATTCAAACTACTTTCAGAGCAAAAACTTTTAGAAAACAAGTGTTTTTAGTTTATAAATATCCCATCATGAATCAGCATGATAAATATCAAGTGAAGATATCAATCAGATTGCTACTAATAGACTGCTAATAGAATAAAAAGTTATTTCAGGCTGGTCTTAATTATTTAAAAGCTACTAAAATATTGTTCATATTGTGGTGTTATTGATAACAATGGATTTCAGCTTGGCTGAAATCCATTATCAGCTTAGAGAGATATACAAGACAATGCATGTCCCATCAAAATGTCACAAAATGGTGTCAGAGATTTGCAAATGGACAAGAAAGCCACAGTGGCTATCCAAGCTGCTTGATAATATAAGTCAATATTGCAAGAATTGATGAACTGATTCCAGATAATAGGTGTATCACTTTGTAGCAAATTTTACCTTTCAGCTTGATCTAGCATATAGAACCATATAACACATTGTTCATAATAACCTATATTAACATAAGGTCATGCAAGATGGGGTTCTGTGTTCATTAATGTCTGACAACAAGCATAAACATTGCACTTTTTAAAATGATAATAAAAATTAAAAATGACACCATAGATAAAATATTCACATGGTTTTTATTAATGGTTTTTACAATTTTCAAGGGATAAGTTACATAAAGTAAAACGTTTATTAATAAGGAATTGTTGAAGCTCATTTAGTTTCCAAAACTAGTCAACATCATAGGGAGACATGTCAGGTGAATAGAGGGGGATAATCAAGGATTGCCCAACACCATTTCTGTAGCAATGTTGTTAACACACCAGCAATATGGAAACAGCACTGTCAAGTAACAAAACTAGTTATTCTTGCATGAGTGTAGGTCTCTTGTGGAGAAGTGCAGGTCACAAGTGATGTTTACAGAATTTCTTATACAATTCCCATTCTAGTTGCAATAGAGTCCATTACTAACGAATTTCATTGAGAAGAACATTATTAATTAAATCACTGCAAAACAAAGAAGTGATTATTAACCAATAATGTAACTCTGTAGAGATAAAGTATCAAGCAAGGTTACAATGCCAAATTGTTTGATCTGTAGTCCAAATTGTTTGAGCTATAATGAAACTTTTAATGAATTTGTTTTTGTTTAAAAATATGACAAAAATAAAATAAACTTTATAATTAGAAAAATATCAATTTGAGTATATAATATTAATTTGAGGCTCTGACTCTGCAATAGAATGAAAATGGAAACAGCATCTACTAGTAATTTTGCAAGTATAACAATATAATACATAAAGTAAAAATTAAAACTTGGCCAATGGTATTTAATTTTATCACAGCTGTAAATAATGGAAAAGAAAAACAAAAGCAAGAAGTTTTTCTTTGTATATTCATAATATTTTTATATGTATTTTAAAATTAAATACCTTTTTAATTTTTACTTAATGTGTTTTTATTTTGTCATCCATAAAAATCTTTTATGATACAAATAAAAAATATGAAAATGTTGCTTATACTTATGATCAAGACCAACAAAAAAGCTCAGATGATGATACTTTGTAAAAACACCCTGGTTTATCTGAGATTAATATTAAATCAATTTCAATTGTAATTGTTAATTAATTATTGATTGGAAATAAATTATTGATTGCTTATACTTTTGCTAACTTCTGGAACATTTCCCATGTTTTGCATTAGTCCTTTGTTTCATATAGCATGAATTTGCATAACAGCACTTTTTTGGAACATAACTACCATGTTATACAAGGAATACCTGTATTTGATGAGTTCATTAAATATCAACAATATAACTATTATTTTGAACTTATTTTTATTATTGTATTTTATAGTTATTCTATTCTTCTAAATTTACACCATAACAAGTGTCTTCAAAAAATTTTAAGTTTAAAACTACACGATAAAAGTATCTAATTATTTTACATCCTCTATATAGGGTATCCCATAAGTCTGGAATCATAGAATAATCTATTTATTTTTTAAAAGTAAACCATGGCACTGAGTAAGAAGGAACAAATTCTAGTTATTTTGATGACGGAGACCTGCAGTCAGTGAGGAATTTCTGAAGAGTTTAACAAGAAAAGTTACTGTGTATGATTAGTGAAAAGTCTGGATGCAGCCTGTTACACTCTTCAGTGATCTCACACTGACTGCAAGTCCTCCCATCACAATAACTCAAATTTGGTCCTTCTTACTCAATGACTTGCTTTATCTTTACCTATGTTTATTCTTTACAAATAAATCAACCTAATTCTTATGATTTCACTTATGGGACACCCTATATAAAGCATACAGTCTCTTCATTGACCTACAGACATTCAAAGATTTAACTCAACTAATCAGCTATATTTTATTTTAAACCATGAAACATTCAATTCAAACTACTTTCAGAGCAAAAACTTTTAGAAAACAAGTGTTTTTAGTTTATAAATATCCCATCATGAATCAGCATGATAAATATCAAGTGAAGATATCAATCAGATTGCTACTAATAGACTGCTAATAGAATAAAAAGTTATTTCAGGCTGGTCTTAATTATTTAAAAGCTACTAAAATATTGTTCATATTGTGGTGTTATTGATAACAATGGATTTCAGCTTGGCTGAAATCCATTATCAGCTTAGAGAGATATACAAGACAATGCATGTCCCATCAAAATGTCACAAAATGGTGTCAGAGATTTGCAAATGGACAAGAAAGCCACAGTGGCTATCCAAGCTGCTTGATAATATAAGTCAATATTGCAAGAATTGATGAACTGATTCCAGATAATAGGTGTATCACTTTGTAGCAAATTTTACCTTTCAGCTTGATCTAGCATATAGAACCATATAACACATTGTTCATAATAACCTATATTAACATAAGGTCATGCAAGATGGGGTTCTGTGTTCATTAATGTCTGACAACAAGCATAAACATTGCACTTTTTAAAATGATAATAAAAATTAAAAATGACACCATAGATAAAATATTCACATGGTTTTTATTAATGGTTTTTACAATTTTCAAGGGATAAGTTACATAAAGTAAAACGTTTATTAATAAAAAACAAAAAATAAATACAGTTGACCCCCCATAACACGGGTTCCTATGATTCGGTTTCCTATATGACGGCGAAAAAATTGCGACGGTATCCGTACAAACATGGTAAAAAAACTCCTATAATTTGGTAAAACGTCATCGGGCAGCCAAACTACTTTCTGCCGTCCAGCGCCACGCTACGAAGAGTTTAAGCTAGTAAGTTGAGTTTACTATCATCTGTACAGTATGTAAATTAGGTACCGTAAGTCTAATACAGCACTAATTTTATACATTTCTTGTGAAAGAAACATTTCATATTCAACGGCCATAAAAATTATTTATATTAATGATGTCTCCAAAGTTCAACGAAGTTTTCGCAGAAAAATAACTTATCAGAAATCGTGGCCGCTGTTTGATGCGCTGCTCCGCGACGAAAACAAGCTTAAGCAATGGCGACGTCGAACAGTGCACAGTCGGTAAGTAATCCTACAATTTTTTGTTTATAGCATAGTTTATACGGATTATTCCCAAAAAAATATACGTATTTTGGAAATGTTGAGTCGAAATAGTCTAGGAATCGATTAATTTTATGGAAGAGAACCTTTCAAACAGCTGTAGTCTGTAAACTTCACAAGTGTCGGGTTGTGATTGGCAAGGACTCGTACAAAATCGATTCATAAAGAATGGAGTGTTATAGAGGGGTCGCCTGTAGTACAATTGCACTTTTAAGTAAACTATAAGCTATGTACTGTACACAAAATAGAGGAAAATAATAGATTAATTCATTCATTCATTAATCAACAAATTTTACTTTGTGTGCCTTACTTTTTGCAAATTGATTTATTAGCACTTTAATGTCTAACTTTTCCAGTAACTCCAATTCTACTAAAATGATAAGATTTTTTCAGTCAATCTTAAATCATAAATAGATCATAAATAATTTTAAATTATTTTTAATTAATATTGAAAATGATTGTTCTATTAGAGCAACAGAAAGTTTAACAAAATGTGTAATGCTAGTGTTCAGAAATGTATGATTCAAAATTATTCATCAAATTATAATTGACTATATCTATTTTAGAAAACATGAAAAATTACAAATTTAATAAATTTAATAATCTTATGTTTTAACTTATATATATATTTAATAACTTTATTATTTAAGGCATAATTTGAATATATTACATACTCAGATCTAAGGATTTGAGTATAATTCATGAAATGGTTAAATTATAATTAAAATAGTCTATGTTTTTAATTTGAAAAACACCCAGTAACCTCATTAAATTTAACTGAATTATCTATCCTTTTAAGATTCAAATATATATTTAGTATATGAAATCATATCTACTTATAATAATGAAAATACAAGTAAAAGTCAGCATTATAAATATAAATTTATTCATTAAATTAATTAAATGATAATAGTAATTATAATAATTACATTCCCAATCTTATTTAGATTTCATTAGTAGAAAAACTGTATGGTCAAAATATCCTTGAAGTTGAAAACATTAGTTTTTTGTTTCTAAGATTATTAATACATTAGAGCGTCGATTATCCGAAAGAATTCCAGTCGGCAAATTTAAATATTCGCCAGTGGTGTGGCACTGCAATCTTTGGCTATGTCTTGGGCTACTCAAATATTTTATGTTTTTTATACTAAATTAACTTCTGAAGTATAATTTTTTATTGTTTTTATATTTTTCAATATATTTATTTTGTTCGTACAAAATAAAAAATAATTTTTAACGACACAATAGTCTTCGTTAGGCTTAACATCGACGAAAATTCAACGCGAAGCGACATGCAACGGAGAAAAATGTCAAGATGAGATAAATTAATATATTTTTTCGTACATAATCGGTTATCCGAAACATCAATCTTCTGAACAACCCCAGTCCCCAATTGATTCGGATAATCGACGCTCTACTGTAATTGTTATTTTCACATATATAAACAATCAGCTAAAAATAATAAGAATGATTGTTTTTGTGTACATATACAACTATAAATACAGAAAATTTAAATAATTGATAGCTAGATAGTATATAAATTCTCACTATATTGCCATCTCGAAATTGAGAATAGAATCTAAACTGGATCCCAAATTTTTACATTATGGTTCAGATCAGGATCTTAGTTCTCTTTCCTCAACATACAAATACTGTTGTAAGTCTCAAACCCATAATGGATGTAGATAATTTTCACAAAACTTTCTTAAGAACTTACTGTTAGTACTAATAAACTAATTTATAAAAAAAAAAGTTACTTATAATTTAAAATTGTTACTTTTGCTCTCAAAATTTAAGTAACTGATTCTTTAAATCAAAAATAAACACAAAAATATAAATTAAAATTCCATTAATATCAAAATAGTTATTTAAAAATTTATATTTTTGTTTTCACATTTGACAATTATCCAAGATTTTTATACAGAAGTAACTTATCTTTAGACAAGCTAAAACATTTCTTTATTTACATTTTTATAATTATACCATTTGTACTGTTTTTTAATTCATTAAATTACCAGTACTATAATTTTATTTTGTAAGTTTAGATTGATAAGTAGTTACATTCATAATTATGATATAAATATAAAAATTTAATCATAATTTAATAAATTTCATATAAATTTGGCCAATAAACATATATTTCACCATGTGTTAAGATACTAAATTAGTAAATAAATAATTTGCTTATATACTATAACTGAAAATGGGTTTGCACAGTATGACTTCCAAATACAAATCATGTTGCAATTTCTTTTCCACATTTTTTGAGTTGATTTTTGCATTATTTCTACATTTCAAGATGTCCACAAATACATACTAATAATACCAAATATGAATTTTTAATTAAATTTATTAGTATAAATTCTATTCAAATTGAAATGAATTCAGTGAATTTACCAGTTGTCCATTAATCTTGATATTTGTTTTGTTCATTACTTTTCCCTGTGATAAAAATTAAAAATTTTCTGGCATTTATACTAAATTCTAATTCTTTCTATCTTATATACTTTTTAACACTGACAAATTTCTGAACTTTTAAAACATCCATGGATAATTTGTATAATCTGGAACAATTAGTATAAGTGTTATAACTTAAGATTTTAAAAAGCAAATAATAACTGTTTTAATAATATAAAATTAATATTACAATTCATTGTATAAACCTGTATTTAATGTTAATATCTTTTAAACTGTAAGTGCAGTTTAAAAGCCAGCTATAATTTATTAACTAATGCATCTTTAAGAGTGGATGAAATTTAAAGAACTAACACTTTCTACTCAGTTAATGGGGATTGACTGGATGGCCAAGCGGTCAAGGTGGAATGTAACTAGTGCAGTACCTTGAATTTGGGTCATGTCGGTTTCTCTCTCTACTACGATAATGAGGGTGAGTGGTACACATGGACAATGGCTAAGTGCATATTGCAATATTTGAAAAATGCAAAAGAGTTAATCAATTTCATTGCATCTAAAGGTTCACACAAACTTATATGATCCATCTTCAATAACAATCAACATCTTTTATACAACAAACTTTCTGTATTATAATTTAAAAATTTTGAATGATTTCCTGATATAAAAAATTGAAATCTAGAATTTGGTGATAAAAATTGAATTATTATAGTTTTTAGAATGGGAATCATTGAATGTGCATTGCAATTATTGATAAGAAAAATACATAATTTTCCTATTTTTGGCAATCATGCAAGTATGTAACTTTTTCAAACAGTTAGAAAAAACCTCTGATGCCATCTATGCTTTCTTATTCATTGCAGAAACATCTAGGCTTTAAAAATTTTCCAATAAATAACAATGGCAATTTTTCAATACCTGTCATGTTTACTCCCAAAAGAAGTGTTAGTGTTTGTCCTATTGGAAATGAAAGAGTTACAGTTAACTGATACTGTTTTATCAGAACAAATGAATGTACAAAAATCAATTTTGTTCATGGGATAACTCAGACAATTCAGATTTACTTTTTGCAAAGTAATTCTCCATAGACTCTGCATTGTCCTATACATCTCAATTTTGCTTAAACTCCTGCCATAAATTCACACCAGACTTCTTCCCAACTTTTTGAGCAATATTTCTCCAAATATGTTTGAAGAAATCCAAGTACTTTGCACCACAAGGACAAGAGGTATTTTTCTGCTTACAGTGGTCAAAATCTTTCAATAGGACAAGCCTGGGTTATATGGGGCATTATTTTTATTTTAGACAGACTCATGCTCAATACTTTGAGCGTAGTCAGTAACTGTGCAGGCATAATGGGCCATTGCTAGGTCTAGTCAAAAAACCATATTCTCCAAGTTATGATGTTTTTGGACGGATGGAAACTCATGCACTTTAATACACTCTTTAATATATACCAGGGATGGGCAAGCAAGAGTTCAGTGGGAGCCAAAATGTAGGTTTTGCAAAATGCATGGGAGCCGTAGTTCTGTACTTTTTTATTCTGTATTGCAGTTCTGTACCGCAATTTTATTATATGATATAAAGCAAATATTAAATTTTTTTAATAAACATATTTTCACAAAATTGTGGAAATAAAATTGTAAAAATAATAATAAAAAGCAGAAATTAACAGTTTCAGCAAGAGCCGCATTTGCCCATGTCTGATATATACTGTTTATATATAAGCATTGATAAATCCTAAAGAAATGAAAGGTCCAGACATGTGCCTGCCATATTAAATAATTTTTTGGAAATTTAGATTTTCCTATAAACTTGAGTTAATATGGTACACCTGACTTGTCAGTGGAATGGCAGAATTTTATTCAATGTACTTGTTTTGGGACTTCAGGGCAGTATGTGCCATCATCTATACTTACTCTCATTTGGCACACAGCTAAACATCAACATATTTTCATAAATTGGTGTTTGCTCATGTTCCTGCTCCTGATTGTACTGTGGAGCTGGTTCCTTTCTGTGGGCAATGATGCCTAACTTCACTTTTATGTCATATAGCAGAGATGGCCAACACGTAGACCGCAGTTGACTGGTTGACCACAAAGGTTTTGAAAGTAGCCTGCGAAGCTAAAGTTGAACAATTTGCTTTCACTTAAATTAATGTTTAAAAATCTTAATTCAATAATTTATTCTTACAATAATAGACTGTCTGTGCAAGAACCCATACTGTTTGTATTTATCCTGATGAACAATGCAAATGAATGTTAACACATGCACATATAAAAATCCTAAAATTGTTTGCCAATATTCATAGTCACCCACAGACTATATTTTACCAAAAAAGTAGCCCCTAAGGGATAAAAGTTTGGCCACACCTGTCATATAGGATACTTATCACAAGACAAGCTTAGCAGTTGCTGTTCTCAATGATATTTCAGAGTCTTGCTTAAATATGAATTCCATTGCCTGCATAACTTTAGCAGTTCCTAAGCTTGCAGGGCTGACCAGTAGACTTTTGATACTCTGCAGTTACAAACACATTCCTCGAACCTGTCCAATATCCAATTGACAGTTGTTTGTTGGATTATTTACAAGCATAAAATGTTGCATAGCATTCTTTTGATCTCCTCATCAAATGTTTTTGTAGTAATGACATATACACAGAACAAAGCTTGTTTTACTCTGCATGTTGACACTTCTTTCCTACCTAAAGAAATACAGTCAGTAGGTGCATGTATGTCCTGACTAGCAGGCTTATAAGCTTTATCATGATTAAATAAAAACAAAACCTTTAAACATTAAATCATTTTTAATATCTTAAAAACATTTTTGAACACTTTAAGCGATCATCCTCAGTTATCATTCTGAATCGAAGGGGAAATCAGAATAGATATATACCAGAAACCCAGTTTTCTTCCTATTATCATTCCTAGGAACTCTGCAGACCCTGAGCATATAAAAATGGTGGTTTTTCGTTCATGGATAAGGAGGAAGCATTGCGCCAGCATCTGCAACACTTACAATGAGTTGGAATATATCCAAAACATAGCGATACAGCAAGGATACCATAAAGAAAGAATAGATGCTCTCATTATGAATTGTCAGAAATGACACCCCTTGCAGGGAGGGAATCAGCATAAGGAAAGAGTCGTGCTCAATTACATACCGTTCCTCGAAGGAATGGTTAATAAGGTTACCAGAAGTAAGAATATACAGATAGTTTACAGGTGTAATCCCACTGTATACAGACTCTTAAGGAATGATAAAGGCAGTTACGAATGCAACATGATGGCAGGGGTATACTCTATACTGTTAAAAGATCATAGATTTAACTCCAACTTGGTATACATAGGAGCAACTGTGAGAAACTTACAGAAAAGAATTGTTAAACACAAGCACTTGGTGAATAAAAACATAGACTCTACAGTGCTTGCTGCTTTTGCCAAACAGCAGGATATCAGTCTTCTGGGACCAGGCATCGATCATCAAGGCTACAAGCCGTGATCCAAGCAAGCCGTGAAACATCTAGAAAAATTAGAAATTCACAAGGCGCAGTTGAACACAAACTGTATTAATCATAGGGATGCTGACGGATTGTCATCGGCGTGGAATCCTTCTACAATGAGTTGATATAGTTTATATAAGTGGAAAAGTTAATTATAATACTTTTTACTGGATGTATATGTTACCGCTAAAGCTCGAAATCCGTTAATGTGTACATTACCTAGCTAATCTGCAGATTAACTAGGGTGATCCATTAAAGCTGCAAAAATTGTTCAATTTCTCAAATTACCTATGTAATTTGCAGAGTATCTAGGTAATCTGCACATTAACGGCTTCCGTATCATTAAAGTTCAAAAGTTTGTTTCTTTCACTTCCTTTCCCCACTCCTTCTTTTTACGTAGATAAATTTAAATCCTAGAATGCAAGCAAGCACCGAATTGGTGAGTAAAATCAAGAAAAGATTCTTCGCAAACCTCTTTAGCGAAGATTTAAAATATAATACGTAGTGTTTTAATAACAAACCAAAGTATGATTCCATAATTGAAGATGTAAAGCAAATAAAAGTTTCCAAGAAGAAAGAATCATCTCGAGATTATCAAATAATTCAAAGGTGTGATGTGTTGACTGTACGAGGCTGTGAAAAACTCATTGAGCCGTTGTCAGATGCGCGAGAAAGGTTTGAAAAAGTTTGTCCATGCCGGAGAATTGTTTGACATTCGATAAAAACTGAAGAAGACCTTGAAAAATTAGAAGATTCACAAGAGACTGTGATTATGAGATCACAGTCAAATCTTACTCAAGAGGACATTCCGTTATCCCCCGCTTCTACAGAATCACCTATAGAAATACAAGAATTTACCGATAGTAATCTTAAACTGCCTTCTATACCGTTGATTGATGATGCAGTCACGAAGAATATTCAGTTACCCTGCACCTCCAAGGAATCGCCTCTGCAAGTTGAAGAAGTCATCACTGAGTTACTCTCAACTTCAGCAGAATCGCCATCACAGTTTCGTACGGAGCCTGTAAAGAGCACTATACAAGACATAGTCTGTATTGTTTGCTCAAAAGCAGCATCAAGTGCTCACAAGTGTAAATCGTGTAATATGTTTGTTCACGCAGTTTGTGGTGAAGTAGATCCTAAAGAGGAAGGGTATGGTAAGAATGTATTGTGCATCATCTGTAAAAAGAATATGGATCAGAAAATACAGCGTGATGAAGCCAAGAAATGTTTAGAAAAGCAAGCAAAGAAAATGTTAGCAGTTTCTAATGCAAAGCACCCAAACGTCGATGAAGGTTTCGCTGTGAGAATTAAAGTACCCGAAGAAGACAGAGCAAAAACTGATGCACGTTCAATTTTAGCTGTGGTTCTTAGTAAAACAGAGGATGGCTTTTATAAACTTGATACTAAAACAGGTATTTTAAAACAATTGTATGCAAAATCTGAATTCAGTGTTTGCAAAGAGAGATTTTTAACGAAAGAAGATGGATGTCCCTGCTGTAGAAATATCTTTACGTCAAACAGCAATAAAACAATCCCTTGGTACTGGGCAGGGTTTCAGAAAATGTGACTGCAAATCTAAATGTACCACAAATAGGCGTGCTTGTCGCAAAAACCAATTGCTACGTAATTCAAAGTGTCACCAATCTTTAGATTGCACTAATAAGTAAGTACAATTTTATCATATGTTTTGCAAATTCATTTCCCTAATTGTAGTAATATTTTAAACCGTTTGATTTTTGTATTAAAGTTTTTTTAATTGATTGATGATTGATTCAATCAACTAATTTGTTGATTGTATTAACTTGATTCTTTAGATATTGAAAATTAAATAAATAACATTATGTTAATTTAAGCGTACAGAAACGTTGCTGTTGTTCCAGCAAAAATCTTATTTTCACTTTACCGAGTGCCTAGTAGGTAATTTGCAGATTACCTAGATAATCTGAACATTACCTAGGTAATTTGAGAAATGGAATAATTTTCGCAGCTTTAACGGATCACCCTAGTTAATCTGCAGATTAGCTAGGTAATGCGCACATTAACGGATTTCGAGCTTTAGCGGTAACATATATATTTTATTTTATTTCTTTATTTCGTTTTAAATAATTTGTATAGTCTTTGTGATTATTTAAGCTTGTTAAATGTTAATGTAAATTTTGTGTAACTGAATTTTATTTTATGTAATTTCAAATTCTTCGTTCGATTCAGAATGATAACTGAGGATGACCACTTAAAGCGTTCAAAAACATTTTTAAGATATTAAAAATGATTTGCTGGAATGTTTAAAGGTTTTGTTTTTATTTATATTGATTGTAGTTCCAGTAAGAAAGTATTTTATTTATTTATCATGATTTGCATCAGATAACTATGTTAATACTGTATATTGCTTTCTTAAGCTTACTGTTTCATTTCCAAACACTTCTTATTCTTTGCTTTCCTTACCACCATGACATGAATCACTTTTGAACACCATTGTTTTGTCCAACAGATCTAGCAGACACTTAAAAAAAGTATTTTGTCTGCATTGAGAATGTGAGAATGTTATCCAAGCTGTAGTTCTGCACAATTTCTGGTAAAATGTTCCAACCATTTCATGTGATCCTACTCTTACAATTCTGCACTATCATTATAGAATTAAAAACTATTATATATATAATAGATAATTCAGATATATATGTATATTGAATTTATTGAATTGAAAACTATTATATATATATAATAGTTTTCAATTCAATAAATTCAATATACATATATATATTGAATTTAATTATTCAGCCATGCATTGCTTGCTCTGAATTAGATATGTCCCAATTGTTATCCAAATCATTCAATTTTCTCTCCAAGAAGTTTCCATTGACAAGAATATTCTTGTCTCTAAACTGCAAAAACTACTGCAGCACACACTTTTTAGCATCTGAACACTCACATTTACACTTTATTTTATGTTTTGTCTGATATTGTTCATTGAAGTTTTCCAAATTGCTCTTATTGTTTCTCAAATATAGAGAGAGAGACTCAATGGAATGTCAAATTTTGATATTTTCTTTTTATTTTCCACTGATCTTTATGACATACCTTTTCCACTCTCAACAAAACCTTCAGTTTTCTCTTGTTTGCCATTTTTATCTACTTTGGAATGGAAATAGTGAATACATATCATTTTACATATCTTAGCTGGGCACTGCATGATACTTGGGATTCTGGAAGTTTTAAAAAACTCAAGTGCACCTTTTTTTGTTAAAACATGGTGATCCCCTCAAAGATTTGTCACAATCTGTTCCCTTCATAAAATAAATTGACTGATCCCTATTATTGTGCATTTTTACAGCCCAGCCAAGATTCATGAAACAAACTGTACTAACTATAAGTTGATTAACTAGTCACTATCACTGATGAAAAAGTCAACATGCAATTCAAACTTTGCAGTGAAATTTATACATTATTAATGTTTAGTTCCAAATAAGGAGACAGATATGAACAAACTCAAATTTGATTGTCAATAATTCAATAAATTGTTGAATCACAGATATGATTGTCACATTTTTAAACCATTGTTTTTTTAAATTTTCAAAATAAAATATAAAAATTTTAAAGTGATAAGATTTGATTGCATTTAGAAATAAATAATTATTCTAGGTACAAAATATCATTAATTTAGAATTTTATGTCATGCAATGAAAGGCATAATTCTATACAATACCAATCTTTCAATTTTATATTATCATTCATCCTCTTGAAAATACAAAGCAAATAAAATTAGACTATCTGGATTTTAAATTTCAAGGTAGCAAAACAAGATCTCAAAACTACTTGACTTACAGAAATATAATGCATTGAGTCAATGGGAGTTAACCCAAGACAAAAATAAACTCAAGTTAGAATTTCAAGTAAAGGAAGTTCAATTTATTGAATAAACTATATCACATACAGTATTGTAATGCCAACAACTTTTGTGTATAATAAATACTTATATTTATGTCAAAGTTTATGATTAACCTGTATTATTAATACAAAACTCTTAATCTTATGAAACTTCCTAAAAACTCTTGAAAATTTTTATACTGTTTTAAAAATTCCATTAGATTTTTATTCACTACATATAATCAATAATATTTTAAACATTTATCTCAAGTGTATTATTATAATTATAAGAATTCAACTGTTATAATAACCTGCTTGAATTATCAAAACATGGTAAATATTCACTTTAATACATTATTTTTATTTCAATCACTTTTAGAAATTCAAATTAATTACTGATAAGCAATGTATTATTGAATAATTATTATTAAATTAAATAGTGAATATGTAGTTTTAAGTTTAATTAATATGTATTTAGAATTGTAAATTTTTCAAAGAATAAAGCCATTTATACTTATAAGTATATAAAATNTTGTTTCCGTATCTACTATTTAAATTGTTATAGCTTCAGTTTTATTTAATTTTATAGAATTAAAAACAGATGTAAACGATGAAGTATAGAAACTTCATTCATAATGAATCAAAACACATTACAAAACCACATCCTTATAGTCGTGTATCTCTAGAAGTGCTTAATAAGTAATTAATATCGATTACTTAATAAGGAGAAATCATTGTTTTGTATTTATTACACACCTTTGGTAGATCGCTCCTACATATTGGACATTCGTTTTGCTTGCAGAGGACTCTCATTCGAGTTGAACATTCGTAACATACGTGATGGTCGCAGAAACCTACGGCATAAATCGATATATTTCTACAACAGAGAACACATATGTCATCGGTTTGATCCATATCCTGAGAGAGGGTAACTAAAATTAGACTTGTTAAGGGAGACAAGACTTCTGCTTTCGTATGCTCTATCAAAACCGGAAAGGAAAATGGAGAACAGTACAAAACGCCACCTATCGAAAAACTGTTCGGATTTGAAATGTGTTTTCTTTTTTTTTTGACGAAATAACAGAAATATTTTATACTTCCAACTTAATTAGTTATATCATTTGTTAATTTTAAATTGAGGTAGTTTGTTTTCGATTTTGTGTACCGTACATGTTCCGCGCTATGATGTAATCGGAAGTGCGTCAGACCAATGACTCCTGCACCACGTTTGTCTCCTACTGTCATTTAACCGAAATCATACCCGTACACTGCATTCACAAAGCTGTTACATTAGTAGTTATTAAGCTTCTATATCAGCTTGTAGCGTGAGAACTTTTAAGAAATGTTTTCACTTGGGTACCAAGAGACCTTTTGGTTGTTCTAGTTTATTAAATATGCATTTCTAGGAGTTACATTCCTCTTCAGTTTAAAGTAAATGCTTTTCAGATTCCAAGTTTTTACAAATTTACTGAAAGACTATACATTAATTATACATTAAAAAAAATTTTTTTATTACATTCTCTTTTTTTTTTGGTTTTATCTGAGATCCTTTCTAAAGATATATTAGATCTTTTGATTGTTTTAATTTTCTAAAAGAAATTTTTAATTAAAAAACAAATTTTTTTTGCCTTTAACAGATTTTATTTTTAATCATCAAGAGTTGTGAGTCCCCATCAGTAAAAAAGTCACTGACTGACTATATATATATATACACACACACACAGGAATCATAGTTGCAGATTTCTGGGTAAATTTTTCTGCTCTCCAAACACCTGAAGTAATTCCAAATATCTCATTCAAAAGAAAATTGTTTTCTTAGATAGTGCGCAAAATTTCAAGATTTTCTATAAAGTGGTTGCCAAAATATAAGCAATTGAAAAGTGCAAAAATCTCCAAAAAAGCTGTATTTTCTTCACTTCTTTCTCTTCATTCAGCACTACAGATGCTCATAGAGAAAAAACTACTGGGTCTTGAAAGCTCAAATTTTAAACTTAAGCCTTTCTCGTTATCAGGGAGATGCTCATGAAACTTCCAGGTCGATAAGTCAAAGTTCATGGGGATTTCATCAGAGCTAATTCCGTTTTAAGGCTTAATTTTATGCTTATAAAGATAAAATTGCATGGAAACAAATGAATTTTTATTCAAAATGTTACTCAGAATTACAAAAGCTCAAATTCATGCAAATTAAAACTTTTTATAAAGAGTTTTCTAAACAGCCTGTTGAAATGGCGCTCTCAGCTGATGACCGAGCACATTGCCAATCAACACAATTGGTGGCGTGTTGATTAGCGATGTGCTCAATCACAGAGTGCCAATTGAACTATACGTCATCGTATTATGTCTTGGTGAACTAATATAATTATTAAACAAAGACATCTGAGATATAATACAATTATACCAATTTAGACAATGGTCAAAATTTTTCTTAGAAGTTTTTCTTTGGTAAAGATAAGCTTGGCACTTGAAAGTGGTACCCCACAAGATTTTTACCTGTATTACTGTTTTCTACATTTCACCTCCAAGCACAAAGCTTATCTTTACCAAAGAAAAAACTTAAAAAAAATTTTGATCATTGTTTAAATTGTCATAGATTTTTACTTGGCATAATTTTTTACATCTCAGATGTTTTTGTTTGGATGCATATTACATTAAATCAAGTCAGTCTTTATTTGCTTTAAATTACCTCAAACGTCAAAATTAATATCACATCAATAGAGTCAATATTGTATGAGGTATAGTATTAGTTAGGCCTATTTTTAATATTAATGCTCATGCAACCAAAAGCACGTTTATCTACCAATCCCCACGAATGCCAATTAACAGAGTCTACCGTATTTTACAAAATATTTTTGATTTATTAATTTTTTTTTATTAAATTAAGGTTATCTAAATAAATTATTCTTAAATTTATGTGATAAATCTTGTCTTATTTACATGTATGACAAGAAAACTTTAGAATTGGGACTATGTCAGAAGCAATCTTCTTTAAATTCATTCACCTTATCTCTACATCATCTCAAGTCACTATTACACCACGATGAGGAAATTTACTAATTAGATCAACTTTCCTGTAACATTGTAAAGTTCAAATTTGATTTCTTTGAAGAATTCCTTAACATATTGTTCTTAATCTCAATATTTAAACATATTTCTGTATAATATGTATTTTAATATTTATAAATATTTACACTACTTCATTCATCCTGTTTATTGTTTCCGTATCTACTATTTAAATTGTTATAGCTTCAGTTTTATTTAATTTTATAGAATTAAAAACAGATGTAAACGATGAAGTATAGAAACTTCATTCATAATGAATCAAAACACATTACAAAACCACATCCTTATAGTCGTGTATCTCTAGAAGTGCTTAATAAGTAATTAATATCGATTACTTAATAAGGAGAAATCATTGTTTTGTATTTATTACACACCTTTGGTAGATCGCTCCTACATATTGGACATTCGTTTTGCTTGCAGAGGACTCTCATTCGAGTTGAACATTCGTAACATACGTGATGGTCGCAGAAACCTACGGCATAAATCGATATATTTCTACAACAGAGAACACATATGTCATCGGTTTGATCCATATCCTGAGAGAGGGTAACTAAAATTAGACTTGTTAAGGGAGACAAGACTTCTGCTTTCGTATGCTCTATCAAAACCGGAAAGGAAAATGGAGAACAGTACAAAACGCCACCTATCGAAAAACTGTTCGGATTTGAAATGTGTTTTCTTTTTTTTTTTTCTTTTTTTTTGACGAAATAACAGAAATATTTTATACTTCCAACTTAATTAGTTATATCATTTGTTAATTTTAAATTGAGGTAGTTTGTTTTCGATTTTGTGTACCGTACATGTTCCGCGCTATGATGTAATCGGAAGTGCGTCAGACCAATGACGACAATATTATTTACGCGTATTTGATAGATGGGAGATTATCTGATTTTCTCTAAACTTGGTTTTCGATATCTATGAATAATAATTTTACCGATATATTACGTAACAAAGTAGCACGAACTCGTGTAATAGTTAAATTAATCATTTAACTATTACACGAGTAAAAATTTTTAATTATTGATAAAACGGAAAGATTCAAATTTTCAAACACGTGCTCCGTTTAAACAAATTTAAATTAGCCTTTTTATATTAAGAAATTTCCTCGTGCGCAATGATGTTACGCCATCTGTGAATAATTTTCTAAAATAATGAATGAGTCTAGATTAAACAAAAACTGTATATTCTTATAATATAATCGAGATGAGTTGATAATAATAATAAGCGCAGAGTCCAACGGTTTGGAGTTGAAAGTTGAAATTTGGTACAAATGATACGTCATGAGAGTGTACTATACACTAAAGCTTAGTTCGCACTGTTGGCTGAAGCGAAAAACAGAGAGAATAACAGTCAGATATGACGTTTCCGGCGAAATTTATAATTTCGCGAATCGTTTTGGAGTTCGATACTGTCGAGCTTCTTCGCTAGTGGCGAAATTGTTTCGCCACCAATCCTATTCCCGCTAGTGCTCACGTGCTTCTTGTTGTTTCAAGATGATGACACAAACTTTCTCACGCAATAGAGTAAATGTTGTAATTCATGGATTTTTAATATTCCTCTCGCCCAGCATAGTTTTCTTTTTGACGTACAAGGGGCAGTCAAAAAGTTTCCGGAATTTACCTATAGTTAGAAAATGCGATATAAGATAAAATTATGCATTGCTATGGTGGGAAATTCAGCATGTCTATTCACAGTGTGTAATGCTCGTGCAAGTTTATACTTGCACAGTCATTACTGTAGTGCCTTTATAATTATTGAACGTGACTGCTTATCATTCGGCGCAATGTCCCAGTTCGAACAGCGTGCAAACATCAAGTTCATGTGCAAATTGGAGAAAACTGCTACAGAGATGCTGTCAATCCTGAAGCAAGTTTACGAGGAAGCGGCCGGACAATAGGCGTGGACAGTGGTTTCTCCATCACGACAACGCACCGAGTCACACATCGCTTGTTGTGCAACAATTTCTCGCCGACAAAAGCATTCCTGCCATCACCCAGTCACCTTACTCTCCAGATCTTGCTCCTAGTGACTTTTGGCTTTTCCCTACTTTCAAAATAGGCCTCAAAGGGACTGATATGATGTCCTCCCTGCCTGCGTTTCGCAAGCAGGAAAGACATCATATCGAATACGACGGCCCAACTCCGGAAAATTTCAAAGGAAGCATACCACGCCTGCTTTCAACATTGGAAGGATCAATGGAACAAGCGTGTTTGTTCAGAAAGAGCCTACTTTGAAGGTGATTAGGTCTGCGTTGTCATATACGGTACAAGATCACAATTCCAGGAATTTTTGACTGCTCCTCGTATCTTTTTTTCTCAATAAACAATCAAGCGTTATTAACAACAGAATATCGAAAGCAGTCATTTAGTTTTTCCAGATGACATTTTCTCTAACTTGCAAATGATTGGCTGCTTAAAATTCGCAATAGCTTTGCTTTTGATTGTATGGATCGATTTCGCTAAGCGAAAAAAAAAAAATCGCTTTTCATTCACTTTCACTATTCGCTCAGTGTGAACTAACCTTAAGAAATAATTTTTCGAAATTATTCGTCTCGCGGGGAAAGGAAGGAAGTTAAGTCGAATTTCTTGTAGAGATGACGGCGCGCAAGAGCACCGGTAGTTCAACGGAAGAATATTCGCTTCCCAAGCGAGTGATTCGGGTTCGATTCCCGGCCGATTCACGCTTCTCGACTGCAGATAATTTAACTTTTGCGATTTTGTACAATTTTCTTTGCTGCAAATAGCGTTTTTTTTTTTCACAAATTCGACTGCGTGGTTTCGCTTCGTTTTGCACTGTGCAAAAAACTATGGCGTGCGCGATTGGAAATTGCATGAGGGCTACGAGTTGAGGCCCACGAAAGCAGAAAGGTATATTTGGTAACTAACCGCCGCACAGTGAGAATCGACAGAAGGGTGGCTGATGATAATATGCTTAAACTCTTACATCTGCTTTCGAACATAGAAAGCAACACTTGCTAGTTAGTTCTCCGCAACGTTCGGGCAGTCTGGAAATTAGATTAAAGTTGTATGGCTAACTCTGGTTATGAAGCAACTGACGATCTAACAAGATGCAACGTAATACGAAATGAAACTGGCTTGTTGACACCAATTCTGGATGATGCACTGAGTTTATTAATAACATGAGTAATACCGTTGGTGGGAAGGTACAGTACAGTAAGACCGGCTTCACGCTGTTTCAGTATTACGCGGTAGTATTGGAATTCCCCGAAATCGCGCACAATTTTGTTGCTTTGATACGCACATGCAGTCTCGCAGCACGTATTATAGCAGTTCGAACGCATGTTTGCTGCGTCACAGTTGATTTATGATCGGTAATCAACGTTGTGCGTATAAAGATATAAACATAATATTTTATTTTGATAAATACGACAATTTTTAATTTTCCAATGGGTGATTGCAAAGAAAAAAGAAAGTAAAGCGACAAGAAAAAGCATTTCGCTGGAAACTAAAATACAGGTGCTCAGACGATTCGATGCAAGTGAACGGCAATCTGATATCGGCACTGCTTTATTCCTAATTACATGTTTTCATATCTTGTAATTACCTGCTCTCTCCTCTTTCCTTAAACGTTAAGGTGACCAATCGTTCTCCTTTAGGAGGAGAGTCTTTTTGTAAGTTCTGTCCTCTCCCGAAGTGTCTTAAATGTCCTCCTTTTCGATATTTGAAGACTAATCTGTAAATCTCCGTATTCGATCGCATCCGAGCCGATCCGTTGTGTGTTGTGGCAATATGCCATATTATTGTATATATTAGATATAAGTTTTGTTTTAAGTTTTCTTTCTTTTTTCTCTCTTGTTCCATCTTCAGTTTAAACCCATCCTTGTTAGTATTAACCTTATCCAGAAATTCACTAATTAGTTTGTTCTTTTCCAAATGATACATCTATACTAATATTATAAAGAGGTAATGTTTGTATGTATGTATGTATGTTTCGTTGCAGCAGGTAATCTCCGAAACTACTCATCCAATTTCAAAAATTCTTTCACCAATATTTAAAATGGAACCTCAGGGTGGACATAGGCTGTATATTATTCCATTAAACATTCATATAAATTAAAATATATAATCTAGATTAAGGCTTTTATGTCCAACAGATGGCGCTACGAGTACGACGCCCTAAGTTTGTTTTTCTGCGAGGCATTACGCTTTTCTGTGAAAATGAACTAAAGTGGATCATCTTCTATCTATTTATATAAATAAAAATATAATGTTCGTTTGTTCCTACCGATTCCTTTGAAATTTTGACACAACGCTGCATTCGAATACGCACGTGTTTTTATATAATATACGTGTCGAAATTCCCCCCCACTGAAGAGAGATGGTTAGGATTAAGGCTTACCGTAAAGAACTCTGCTTCTATTTATACTATTTTAGATGCGGTTTCTTGCATTTTAAGGTACGTCAACAGAATGCACACTAAGAAGAAATTATTCGAAAAATCCCCCCCACGGGGAAGTGTTATAAATTTATAATAAATACATTTTGAGCCACAACAACGCGTGGCGGGGTCTGCTAGTGGGATATGTGTCTTGCACAATCTGGCAACACACTGCGTGATGGACGCAATCACGTTGAACGCTTGCACAAGCATTTTTGCAGACGTGACAGATGAGAACTGGCGTGACGGACTGCAGTAAACAAGTGCTGAGCAGAAGGCGACTGACAATGGCATCTGCAAAACACTCAGGTACTGTCACACGTAAAGATCAACATGCCTACATCAAAATCAAATCGTTATGTGGGAAAACACCCACAGACATCCAGAAAGCATAGGTGGAAATGTGTGGAAGTGACACCGTCGACCGAAGCAGTGTCATGCTGAGCAGACTGTTTTCATCATGGCCACTGAAGCATCTTAGATGATCCGAGATCCAGACAATCAATAACTACGACTAACGAGGCAACCATGGCACGTCTTGCAGAACTGCTTGGAAAAGATCATCACAACACGTGCGACGATATTGATGCAAAAGCATTATTTGGCACATCAAATCCTCACAGTCAACTTGAAGAAACAGATCTCCGCAAGGCGGGTGCCACACTAACTCAAAACAGAACAGAAATGTCATCGCGTGGAAACATCAACTCACTTGTTGAACAGATTAAATGCTGTACGGTCGGAGTTCATCGAACGCATCATCACCATTGACTACTTATTGGGCCAGGGACTTTCAGCCAGAACTGAAGTCTCAAAGCAGCAAATGGCGAGCAGCAGGTTCATCTCAACCAAAGTTTCGCAGAGTTCAGTCAAAAAACTGAAGCAGATGATGATTACAGCATATGACCATGAGGGTGTCATCTTGACAGAGTAAATTCTGGAGGGCACATCTGTCACTGGAAAGGTTTATTGGAAGTTCCAGCAGTCTTTGGCAGAAAATGCACAAGATGCATCCTGAGCTCCTGCAACATGATGTGTTCATTCTGCATGATATATCATATGCAACCACATATCGTGATGACTGTGGCCAACCTGCTCAGGTCCTTTGAGATCTTGCCCCATCCTCCATACAGTCCTGACTTCAGTTCCTCTGACTTCAACTTGATCCCCAAGCTCAAACTGCCCCTGCTAGAACAACAATTCACTTCAGTTGCAGAAGTCTTGGTGGCTGTTACCCAATGCATTCTTCAGCTCAACAAGAGCGGTGAGATGATGGGACTTGCAGGCCCATGTGCCATTTTGAAGGACAGTAACAACACACTCACTGCAGCGTTCCTTAGCTTCAAATAAAAAAAATACTGTGCAAGACTTTCCTACTATTCCTCATACAAACATAGACCACATCTTTTTAAAATATACTATATCTGCCATGAAATCATTAAGAATGCTTTTCTCCACTTTTCATTACATCAGTTCACATGACAATCCTCATACTAGACTACCCATGGGGTCCCCTTCTTTTGTCTGTACTGTACATATGGTTGTTAAAACTAAAAAAATGATCCATAACACACTAAGTTGGTTAACTCTATCACGTTTCTGGAACGATGAATTAATTCCAGGATTTGGAGGAGCATAAACTCCATTAGCACTTGAAAACATGGTGCTATAGTTATTGAAGGATATAAGCTCACAAAGTCCATTATGGTCCCAATTTCTTCATCCATTTGTGAGGATCTGGAAGTGGGTCGAAATTCGTGCACTGAAAATGTTTTAATTTCGTATGAAAAAAAAATTATAATTATAATTATTATTCTTATAATATTGTAAAAAGAAACCGTCAAATGCAAAATGAATATTTTATGTCCATATAAAGACATATCTGTAAAAATTTCTAAGAAAGTCGAACTACTCAGGTTAAAACAATAGATGAATTTGAGTAATTAGATCGAATGTCTTCGATAGGAATCAAATTGTCAATCGGAGTTGACTCCCCCCGCAATCTGGGCTCCGATCCTGTTACAATTCGTAACGAGGAGGGGAGACCAATTAGAGAATGGGGGCAGACCGGCATCGACCTATTGGAATGTTCGATCTGGAACCCAGAAAAAACTTATAAAAACCGCGCAAAAAAAGGATGTGACGTTCTTGGTTCATAGTTCTTGGCCTTTGGTTCGCAGTGCTCCTCTCCAGGATTCTTGTCATCCAGACATTCTCCCATGAGAACTTTTCAGATATTCGGAGGACTTGTCTTAACCCTCCCGAGCCATCAAGATCGCTAAAGTCCACCTTGTAGATAGAAGACCTCGGTTCAAATAGTGTTGTGCAGCCCGGAGTAAACGTCTTCACGCCTCCATCGCTGGAAGAAAAACTATCGCCAGAACAGTTGAACTTTTAGTGTTAAGAACTTGTTGCTCGACTTTGGATAGGTGTTACGCCGTTTTAAGGATTTGTTGTAAGAAAAATTTTTATATTTATTAAACGGTATACGATGGAGAACCTGTCTCAGTAAGTTTTTTTTCACTCCCACATGACAGTGCTGACCGCTCGACTGTCGCGAACTTTCTCCCCGATCGGCAAACCTCACACATTAATGGTAGGTCTTGTAACTCTCTAATCACTTTTCCTTAGTCTTGTGCCTTCTATTCTCTAGTGTTGGTGTTAAACACACATAATCGTTTCTCCATATGTCAGCCGTCTAATAAAATAAAGATATTTTGTTTTATTTTTTTGACTAAGACTAAGATTTCCTCCTTTTGTTAAACTACATCAGTATAATAAGTCCTATTTATAAACAAAGTCAACATGGACAATATAACAAAATTATTACATATTCAGAGAGAAGGGAAAAAAGCTAACTAAAAACTGAAATAAATTAGTAAATTATATTAAAAATGATAAAAGCATGTGATATAATAAAGACAGTAGATTTGTAATAATGATTGCCAGATCTCACTAATTACAACTGTGTTCAAATTCCTTGTTTTCATTAATATCACTACAAAAATGATGGGAGTCTATTTTAGATGGACTTCCATTCTCCCCTTCACCGAATGGTAAATAATGGTAATGAAATAATACACTGTTCCCAGTAACTATTAGCTTGATGAACATAGAGTGAAGTTTTTACAACTTTTTATATTTTGGTGTTTTTTGATATTTCATTAAAAATTTTTACCTTTATACAATTTTATCAGCAGTCTTTTGCTTGTTTTATAAGTTAACCCTTTTATCGTGTTTTTGAGAGTTTTAAAATCAATTTAGATTATTTTTAGTTTTAGTATTGTTACTCCCTTTTAATAGTGAAGTTGTCACCAATATAAATATACCATTGCAGGTAATTTATTGTATTGATTTTTTTTGTGTGTGTAATGTAAATAAACATGCTGTAATCCATAACGTAATTCAATGTTTCAATTAATCAGATATGTATGGGAATGATGAGGATGTGAATTGCCCAAATTGCATTTCCTTTTTAAATAAAAATATCTGTAATCAATTACCTGGTGTTTCTGTATGATAAGTTACTCTATGTAACTGAATTTTTTTAACTAGAGGTGATATTTTTATGGTCAATCCTTTACCATAATAAATACTGTTATTGGTGCATTGGTGTTACTTGTGACTTTCCAGTAACAGCAATCAAATCATTAGTAGTGAAATATCACTCATCACAAATTTACTGGCATGAAAATGGATCCGAGATTTATTCTGTAAACAAATCAAATAATTAACGTGTTATTTTTAATAATCAGCCATCTTAATAATTTCATCTGCTGGTGAAAAACATCAAATCTATTTTAATTCTTATCAGTTTCTGAACATGAAGTTCTGTCAAATAAGGCCAAAGCGTTCATATGTTCGATTGTTACAGAGTGTTGTAATCCACAAACTCTTAGCAAACTTCACCATTTACCAAAAGTTACTTTTGACCAGTGATGATTTGCTTTTCCATCAAATAAGGTACAAGAACAATATATGTGTATCAAGAACAGATACACATATACCCACATCTGACATTTTGAAAATGTATGCAACATACCCTCTCATTATTTTGAATTTTGCTATATTACAAAGATGTAAGAGGCAGTCAACATCAATGAGGGACCTGCAAGTATACCCCATTCAAGAGATACAAGCAGTTGTTTTGAAGGCTTACTGGAAATGTCCATTGGTCCTTTGGGTAAGCCTCTCATCTATGGTTATCCAATCTAAGGTTAAGTTAGTTTACAAAATAATTCTCTCGAGAATTCTTTTCATTTTGAATCTTTCTGTCCTATGGCCATTGATAATTTGATAAGACCTTTTATCATAACCATCATAGGTTTGGCAAGCCTACAGTGAAGGCGGCCCAACACATTTGGGACTGGCCACTCACAAAAAATTTTAGAGATTCCAAAATCAAACTCAAACCTGGATTCCTCAAAGGGGCAGGAAGTCTAAACTCTTCTCTTTAAACTTAACTGTTGATGGTAATATATTAAGACTAAAAGATGCTGAGAATACAAAGAATTATTCTGGAAAGTGAAGGATTTTGAAAGTTAGTTCTGAAATATTAAATTTATCTGAAACAGAATAGAAAGCTCATAAAATTAATAGTTATTCTTATTTATTAATATAACTGAAGAAATTATCTACATGTAACCTTATTTTGACTAATAACTATTTACTTTACATTTCTTCTTGAAATGACACCATTTAATAATGAATTGATGGATTATATACAGTTTACTTTTAGAAACTTTGAATCATCTCTTAGATGTACATTATTTAAATTGGATAAATAGCATTTAAAATATTCTTCTTTCTATCATTAACATTATTACAATAATTAGGAATTAAAATGCCATAAGAAGTTTTCAAAATGAAATAAAATATCTATGATAAATATTGAAGTTTAGTTATGTTGTCAATATGATTACATTAAGATCAATTTACATTAGATTTAGATCATTGGAAAATACAAAAAAAAAAATATGAAAACTGTTTTAATTCCTCATTTGAAAGTCATATTTGAATAATGTCTGAAATTATTTCATCTTTGGTGCAGTTTTCACATTGTTTTTTGCATCTGCCAGCAATTTGTTTCAATGTAAATCCATCTTTAACTTAAACAGGATTAAATGGAAATGGTGCCCGAGGATGCGAGCCTCTTGGAAAAAATGGAACTGATGGCACTCTGGTAATTGGAGAAGGAAAGGGAGGCCTCAAAGACGAATTGGAACTGGAAGAGAAGGGTGGCAATCTATTATCGCATGAAAATGAGGGAGCAAAAAACCGAGGTGGAATACTGTTATTGTTAGAATTTATGGGTGACTGATTTACAGGAAACATAGGTGGAGGAATAGAAGTAGGTATTAGAGGTGGTGGTGGAGCTGTACTAGAAAATATCGGAGGTGGAACAGCTGTATTGGGAAATACAGGAGGAGATTGAGTTGCATTATTAGGAAACATGGAAGGAGGTGGAGGAGGTGGTGGTGGTGGTGGTGGTGGTAGAGGAGGTGGTGGTGGTGGCGGAGCAGAAGTTGAAAAGTTTTGATTATTTATATTGTTTAAATATCCAAACGAAGTAGAAACTGGTGGTTGTGAAGGAAAAGGATGCATGTTGTTTTGTGAATTTAAGAAAGGTCTGACAGAAAATTGAGCTGGGGCACCAAATGTATGTCCACCACTTGGCGGTCTAAATGCAAATGGTGGTAAAGGTGGAGGAACTGGTGATCTTGACGGACAACCAGACGGAAAACGTGGAGGCCAATGTGTACGTTCTGGGACAGCTTGTTTATCTAGAACAAAAATAATGAAAAATTATTACAAAGAATTTGATGAAATTTTGATAACGTTTTTAAAATAAAATGAAAATAAACATAAATTTTAAATTAGAGAGAAAAGAATAAGCATATAATCAAAAATGTTTTGAAATTCAAATTATACAATAACGAACAAAGAATGAAAAATTAACTCATCATAATTTTCACATTTATTTTACTCTGATTCAGTTACAATCCATTAATTTTCCAACTGCTTCTACTCTACAGCTATTGTTAACAAATGAAAGCCTGAAAACTCATTGGTTTAGAAAATATTCACTTTGTTCACTTATCTAAATTCAAATATAAAGAAATAAAAATCTACAAATTGATATATGGGTGGCTTTTGGATCAAGGCCTAGGCAATTGTAATTGTCTAATTTGCCAAGATCTGACTCAAGCCATGTTTTAGGAAAAAATTCAAACAAACCTTGAATAAATTTATAATAGTATAGACAATTTCCCAGATTGAAAAAATCTTTGTCAAATTGCCAGACTTTGTACAGAGAAAGAAGATCCTTGATGTTAAAACTATAGATATAAAAAACTAAGTAAAAATTATACTTTTCTCTGTATCATATTGAATTTACAAAAAATAATCCAGATAAAATTTTCATTTTATTTGTTAAAGAAAAACTGTGTTGAAATCTATTCAACACTACAAACTAGTATTTAGTTGGCAAACATCTACATATGGATGTTCATACTTCATTTTTAAATTAAGTAGCAAAGTAACATTATACAGAATTTAAAAATCAATAACCTCAGATACAACTGCAATGCAATTACAGGTCTCGACTTTCTTTTCAACAATCATGAATGTCTTGAAAACATCATCTTTGTAATTGTCAATTGTTGGCAAGTAACGTCTAAGGATTCTTAATGCCCCTAGCACATCAGTTTTGGTTGGTTTTGGGGGTTGTTTTGTGAATTTAAGAAAGGTCTGACAAAAAATTGAGCTCAGGCACCAAGTGTTCTAATATTTCATTCTCTTCACCTCCAGATTCATTATTCTCGTCCTGAGTTTCTGCAACAATATCAACAACACTTGCTGAATAACACATCTCCACGCAATTGTCCACTGTGCTGTAGTCGATTTCACCAACAGAGGCAGTTTCTCGTAGATTGAACATTCTGTTTTTCACTCTTATCTTCATCTCAAACTGCCACTGTAGAACGAAATCCTACATGTTTAAAGCTGTTTGCAATGGTTAAGCATGTTACGTTTTCCCACGCAACCTTCACATAATGAATTGCATCTAACAGGGAAATGTCGATCAAATTTCCGCTTTCTACCACATGAATCAAATCCAAAATAAGCTTCTTTTGATAATGATGTTTGAACGAATGAATAATACCCTAATCTAATGGTTGCACTACAGCAGTGGCATTTGACAGTAGGGTAAACACATTAATCACTTGTAGTCCTTCAACTTTTCCATAAACAGGACAGTTGTCAACAATGAATGCTATGTTTATTTTTTGCTGAACAAATTGGGAGTCGTATTTGTGAAGAATTTCCTCCCAAATTTTGGAAGTCATCTAATTTTTCGAATTTGCCTTTTATATGGTGGGCAAACTCTTCACTCCCTTGAAACATCAGGGTTGTAGAGATTTTCCTATAACTAAGGACTTCAGCTTTTCAGAGCCATCAGAATTTGCCCCAAGAAGGATTGTAACTTGCAACTTTGATTTGCTTCTGCCGTGGCAACTCTCATTTTTAAACATAATGGTTTTCTCTGGAAGCAATTTGTTGAAAAGTCCAGTTTCATCAAGATTGAAAACATTTTTCGGTATATACGATTTCTCAATCTCTTGTAAAACTGTCTCTTTCCAAGTTCCATCTGAGGTCAAAAAAAAAATCGACAGATTCTTTTTCTCTGCCCAGCTTTTTAAAAGTTACACCATGGCGACCTTTAAATCTCTCTAACCATCCATCACTGGTGCTAAAGTTGGTTTCTATTCCAAGTACCCCAGCAATTTCAATCACCTTTTGTTTCAGTATCAGTCCTGAAACAGGAAGTTTCGATGAACTAACTTGCTTTAGCCAACATGTAAGAACATCTTAGACATCTTTGTATGGTTACTTTCTCTGGCATTTTCAAGACAGCTGCGACAACAATCCAAGAAAAAATTTCTTAATTTCCTCTTTTTTTTTTCAGGATTCCCACCAATGTTGTTCTTGGAAGGTTTTTTTGTTTTGCAAATTTGGCTTACGAAGTTTTCTTACATTCAAATTCAGGTACAAGTTCGTATTTTTCCTTCAGTGTAAGCATTGTTAGCTTTTGGACACTCATTTCTAACAGAAATGTGAAACATGTGCTACAAATAATGCATGACATGAGAAAATGTAAAATCGGATTCTGCTGTGACATTGATATAGATTGTGCATTTTCTTTTTGTTTATCTGTTATTATTTTATATATAAAAATACATAAAATGTTAAAGCATTTTTATTAATATGTATATATTAATAAGTCGACTCCCCTCCTGAAAAAAACGAGTTCACACTGCACAGTAAGCTGTGTGGTGTAAACTCATTTTTTTTTCAGGATGGGAGTCAACTTATCAGATGTCTAAATGAGTATGGGACAGCAAAAGTATGTTGATTTATCCAGTGGTAATGAATTAAAACAGTGTTTCTCAACCTCTAACAAATTGTCGCCCAGCTTCAATAAAACCATTACGTAGTATCGCTCCCTTCACTTCAAAATTCCAATGCCCAGGGCCAAGGCTAACACCAAATATGTACTGTATTGAATAGACTAGTGACTAGTATAATGTTATTTGTTTAATTATTGTATGATATAACAAATAAAATATCTAATTATCCTTAATATAATGTTTTACTATATTGCCCAGAAAATTGTTTTTCGCCCCCAAAATATAAATTGTTACTAATCACCCCCTCAACGTGGAAAAATGCCCACATGGGGGTGATATTGCCCCTGTTGAGAAACACTGAGTTAAATGGTGTCAAGTAAACCAGAGTTTTTTTTAACATTAATGCCTATGTAAGTCGGCCAGGACCACAGAAAACTGACTACTTAACTGATGGTGTCTAGTTATACCTATGATGACTTATGCGGACTCAACAAAACTGCTTATTCCCAATTCTCTAGTATTCAATGATTGTGGATAATCAATTTTTCATTTTCTCTCTCTCTGTAAACATGCACAAGTAAGATTAAACAAAATCCATAAAAATTAAAGCCCACAGTTCTCAAAACTGACAGAAATATTACTTAATGTCCCAAAAATCAAATGATTTTTTAAAATGCTCAGTAAAATATACTGTACTAGCAGACCCCGCCACGCGTTGTTGTGGCTCAAAATGTATCTATTATAAATGTATAACACTTCCGCTGTGGGGGGAGGAATTTTATGAAAAATTTCTTCTTAGTGTACATTCTCTTGACGTACCCTATTAAAACACAATCAAAAACGCAAAAACCCGCATCCAAAATAATATAATAGAAGTCAAGTTCTTCACGGTAAGCCTTAATTCTGTCCCTCTCCCCGTGGGGGAATATCGAAAAATTCCTTCTTAGTGTACATTCTGTTGACGTACCCTATTAAAACGCAATCAAAAACGCAAAAAACCGCATCTAAAATAGTATAAATAGAAGCAGAGTTCTTTACGGTAAGCCTTAATCCTAACCATCTCCCTTCAGTGGGGGGAATTTCGACACGTATATTATATAAAAACACGTGCGTATTCGAATGCAGCGTTGTGTCAAAATTTCAAAGGAATCGGTAGGAACAAACGAACATTACATTTTTATTTATATAAATAGATAGAAGATGATCCACTTTAGTTCATTTTCACAGAAAAGCGTAATGCCTCGCAGAAAAGCAAACTTAGGGCGTCGTACTCGTAGCGCCATCTGTTGGACATAAAAGCCTTAACCTAGATTATATATTTTAATTTATATGAATGTTTAACGGAATAATATACAGCCTATGTCCACCCTGAGGTTCCATTTTAAATATTGGTGAAAGAATTTTTGAAATTGGATGAGTAGTTTCGGAGATTACCTGCTGCAACGAAACTTACATACATACAAACATTACTTCTTTATATATTAGTATAGAAAACAGTGAAAATCAGCAAGTACACAGGAAAGAAACTGTGTCCAAGGACTAGCAGGGTAAGTATTAATATCAGTAATAGTTTTTAAAAATTTTTTAAAATTAAATTAACATGCTAAATATATACTCACCTAGAAAAAATTTATTTATTGGTGCATTTTTAGCAGGTTTCTTCTTATTTTTTTGTTTAGCCAATCGTTCTTTCTCATCATCTGAATATTCAATGAACTGTAAAAAATTTTTAAATTACTTTTTGATGTAAGTCACAGATTAAATGTACTTTTCATACAAATATACAACATATATAAATAACCTCATAAACTTTATATTATGTCACATCAGGATGAGCTTGAAAAGCTTGTTAACAGTATATCCAGATAATGTATCTTAGTAATTAAATATAACAGCTTCCCAATTAAAAATTAATTATCTGTACATCTTCAAACATATCTAATATTCATTATTAAATGTAAAAGCTTTAACAAGTTTTGGTTTTGTATTTTTTCTTTCTCCTGACAGTTTCTTGTAGTTTACAAGAAATAAAATGTTAGCTTTGCAGTTTCTTTCTGTCTTCTCACAGACAACATGTATAATGATGCTGATGTATTAATTTTATCAAAAGTTTTGAAAGAGAAGTTTTTACAAAATTCTCCTCAAAACAATGTATTATTTATTACGTTTGGAATTGGCATTATTTTTCAAAATGGGTTCAAAATGCAAAAATATGTGATATGTGTTTACATAAGGTGCTGAAGGACTTTTGCACACCAAGTTCTACACACACACACACACACATTATATATATATATATATATATATATATATTAAAAGTAAATACTGTAATAAAGTTTCTTACTTGTTCTGGAGGTTCATTATTATTTTCCCATGAGGCATCTGAACCTTTCAATCTAAAAAAATTCATTTAATATTAATATGCATATTAAAATAGCATTCTCAAAGTACTTTGTGTGTTTAAAATACACAATTTTAAAATCATAAAATAAATAAAATAAGTACACATTGTTCAAAATATATTCACAATTCAAAATTACTTGAACAAAACAATTAAAACGTGTGGCTTACTTAAAACACAACCCTCATATAATTTGAGAATCTATCACATATTATAATTTTAAAGAAACTTTTTAAATTTTTAAAGACAATATTTCAAACAATGAAATATTTACTTTTTTAATTCCTCTGTAAAAACATATTTTGTAATATTTTCCTGTGAAGGAGCACAGTAAACTGGCATTCCTTTTTCTATACCCTTTTCAATTATTTCTTGATTTGAATTAAATCTTACAGCATATGAAGGCTGAATTACAGGCCCAAAAACATCAAATATCTAAAAACAAACATTTTTTAAAGTAAACTCAATTATTTCAAATGCAATAATGAAATTGTAATACTTGTGAATAACATTTACCTGACCCAATGGTTTATCTCCTTTTAAAAACAAAATGGAATCTAAATCTAATGCTGAATGGTCTTTATGTGACTGAATGATTACTATAAAAATATATATTTGTTTCAATCAAACAAGAATTATAAAAATGTCTCCATTATAAAATATAAATCATATTTTTTAATTTATTACCGTTTTAAATTATTATTCAAAAATATTACAAATTTTTTAAATATCTCATTATCATGATGTATAAAGATAAAATTAAGTTTGTACCATAATTTTGAATGGATAAACCATAAAGATGTACAGTACATGCCAGAGAACAAAACATTAGAACAGAAATAAAATCTTTGAATAACTCATTTCCACCATACCATGCCTCAGCAGCAGCTATTGAAAGCAAGACATTTCAGATAACAATGTTGTTTTTCTCATACACTTTGTTGTATATATAATTATAAAATAGGTGAAACAAAAAAGGGAATAGTGAGAAGGAACTTTCTAAACTTCATGTGTGGAATATACAAATATCTAAAAAATGACAAAATGTTTTTATCCCGTGAACTGTTGATATTCAATTATTCTATTTTATTTATTACTTCAATTATTTTATTTATCAAATAATAATAATTAAACAGAAATGAAAAAACTTTGTCCCTTAATAACTTCTCATTCAAATGAAAGATGATCTTTCTTAAATAATAATAAATGACTGATTGTAATGGTTAGACCATCCAACAGAATACTGAAATTCTGTTTGGATCATCTAATTACAAATAGAAAAAGTTACACAAAAATTTATTCTACTATTGGTTTATAACTTAAAAGTTATAATATCTAAAATATTTGCTAAGAATGTTATGTTAATATAGAACAAATTTCTACCCTGCAATTTGATAAATGAAAAAAATAAACAAAAATTGTAATTACATAATAGTTTCAATTTTGTTTAAAAAATGGTAAAAAGTAATTTGGTTGTGCAAAAACAAAACATGGAACAATTATTATTTTAAATGTATATAATTACTTTTAGTAATCAAAATTTACTTTATAACAATGAAACAAGAAATGTGTTTATAGCTTGTTAAAATGAGAATTATTGTGTAATGTGTTTAACTATCACAGTTCTTTGAAATGATGTATGTTGTTATAAAGATAGGGAATGATTACAAAAATCAGCTTTTTATCAATTTTCATGAAACACATTGAAATAAGTATGTTTAATGTCAATTAAAGCATGGATTTAATGCCCATAAAATGAATGGAGAGAACTAGATGAAGTATGAGTATAGGTATCTTTGATGGCTTCAGGAAAAATTACAATGACAATAACATGTGTGAAGCATACAAAGGATTATTCAATTTTCTAAAGACATCCTTAGTTACTTTAGATGAAGAAAATGCTGTTTGGTGAGTTTGTAATTGCACTTTAAAATTGGAATATAATGTGTCCTAATGAATAGCCCACATACCCTTTTAAGTTGCATTTTAAACATAGATAATCTTCAAGTTTTGGGTGTTTAAAATGTAATTTGAAAGTTTATCCATACAAAATTTAGGTATAATTTTTCCATACTTTATAGAAAACTGATTAGAAACTGTTATCTTCTATACATTAAATTCACTGATGTAAATTTAACAAATTCACACTAGAATTTTAATTTATTGAATACATATTGTTCTTATAGCATGCTAAAATTCTGAATTTTAAAAGAATTTTCTTATTAAATGAGAATAAATGTGATATAACAATCAATAAAAAACATGTCTACCTAATTCTTCAACTATGCTAAGTATTTGACCAATTTCTTGTAATTCTTCTTCCTCAACAGATATATGAAGTTCCTCAACTGGAGGCAAATCCTATATTATAAAAAAAATTTTAATTGTTGAATTGCTTGTATATTTCATTAATTTATCAAAAAAACTACATAAAAAATATATTATCTTTTACTTTAAACTATTTTAACTTACTATAAACTGCTAAATAAAGAAAAATATTTTTTCATTTTACCTATCATTAAGAGATGATCTATCTATTGGTAGCTACTTATAGCCTATCAATAGGTAAACCATCTCATCTTACAACACAAAATTGTTGATATCATATTAATATTATATACAAGGTGACTATAATTCAACTGGTAATAGTTAGAGTGATGTAGAGAAGAATCTACTTGACAGCATAATAAAAACTGGTGGTTACAATCAGAACATGGGGAAGAGAATTTGTGTATAAAAAAATTGGTTAGTTGTCATGCCACCAGATAGCATTGGTTTTCTAAAACATGTTACAACATGCTAATTTCATGTGACATTGCAGTCAATTACATGTGTGAGTCACATGAGGATTACTATAAAGTGTGAGGTCTTCTATATAATTAGTAGAAGAAACCATGGATAAGAAGGACTGAGCTCTACTAGTGAAACTCTACCAAGATAATAGTAATGCCACCATTGCATTATACAAATATTGTCATTTGAAAGATTTAAGGATAGGATCTTTGTCACTAAATGAACTGAAGAATAAGATATAGAAATTTGTAGAAACAGGGAAGTTGGACGTGACTCTAGATAGAAGCAGGTGACATATTAAAGAAAGAAATGTAGATAATGCCACATTTACAGTTGCAGAAACCCAATTGCAATCAGAGATACCCATAGGTATTCCATGATCAACTGTCCATAAAATTCTACAGATCATCCTAAACTGGTATCCTTATGCAATTCAGAGAATGCAATAACTGCAGCATGTGACCCTGAATGACACACCCAACTTTACTTCGCAATTTCTAGCTAGGATGTAGCTCAACAACATGTGGCCCTCAAAAGATAAGGACTGATAAGTGCATTTTTCTCTACAAAGAGGTGTGAATATACAGCAGTTATGCATATTCACACATAACTGCTGCATAATTAATATTCAACTGATTCATATTTCAAAAAAGATGTCAATAATCAATACTAATGCATTCTATTGTAAAGAGTAATCATTATATATAAATTAACAACAACAATTCACACAACATAAAATGGCCCATATTACTCAGAATAAAAGCTCAATTTTTTCTGGAACTTAATAACCAAATATGAATATTGTTATATATGATTATAACATTATTTTCTAAAGACAGAAGTTAAATACAATATTTAACTTCCTGCTGGAGAATATGTTGATAAAATATTTACCAAAATACTTTTTTATATTTACTTTACAATTATTACAGATTCTATTCTTTTTATATAACAAAATATCCCATCATTAAAATAGCAAAAACTTAACACTATAAATACTATAAAAATCATAAAAAAATAACTTCAACCAATTCACTATAAACAATATTTATAAACCCAAAAATAATAATATGTGTAAATACATTTTAGAATATTCTGGGGAAACTGATCAACCCAGAACAAAGCTTAAATCATGCTGATCTTTTCTTCCAGAATATTTTAAATTAATAACTTATATATTTATTATATTAATATTAGAACAAAATGGATCTGCCTACATTTAGTTCAAAATACTTCATTATTAAATTCTAGAAAAAAATAGGGCATACAGATATTTTATTAAAATTTGGGCTTAGCACTGTTTTATATACAGTATACGTATGTATGTATTAATGTATTGTATGTTTATTATATATATATATAAATCCAGGCTAAAAACTTGTTTGACTTGTCTGTTGATAGGAGAGTTTGGAAAAAGTAGTGGATGGTAGAATAAAAGTTTGATTTTTTCACCATGTCGACCTGTACACCCTCCGAGTATCAGCAGGAATGGATCACACACACACACACACACACACATATAAAAATGCCCCAATATATATATAGATATATATATATATATATTGGGGCATTTTTAAAATGCTAATACTATGTAATGCTAATCATATTTTAATGTAAATATCAATTTAATTGAAAAATGCCAACTGTTTTTACTTTCCCAGCCGTTATATATAACAGACAGAGGGAAAGTATAGCAATCAGTCAAAAAATGACACCTCAAGATTTTTACACTTTTGGACTTAGGACATCTTGAAATATTGATAAATGCAAATAAATCAGGGGTAATTCCTATATGTGTAGATGTTAGTGTGTGTGTGTGGGGGCATGATTTTGTTCACCCTCTTCAAAGCTTAATAACTCCTGTGGTTTTTGTTGAAAATTTCTAAATTTAGCAGGGAGGTTTGTTTATTAGGGGAATTGATGCTATTAAATTTTGGTGATTAAAAATTAAAGGGGTGGGGAGATAATAGAGATCATGTGTATCTCCAGTAGGACCAGACTTAATAATGATTTTACTTGTTATTAGCATTTACAATTTTTTATAAAACCCATCCCTATCCTCAAAATTAAACTTTTTGCCATTTTATAATATTTTATTAAAAAATCTTTTTAAATTTTTAATTATAGATGGTGCCACCAACATTTTAAATGTTACTGGGAAAGTTGAGCAGTTCATTGCTGGTTTATTAAGAATATAAATTTTATTCTGTAATGAATTATTACAGAACAAAATTCTTACTCTAAAAATAAAATTAAAAGTTATATTTCAATATTTAACATTACTAACTTAATTCTAAAATTACCAAAATAACATGTTTCAAAAATATATTTACTCTTAGAATTTCATCTTCATATTAGATTGTTTTTGATTTATATGATTAATATTACACTTTATAATACATCTTTGAATTTTGAAATTNGCAATTAAAGAACTATAATAATAAATTTTTAACCCAATTCACAGAAAAATCTTCATCAAAAGCTACATTTTTAGAACATAAATTCTGAATAAAATAAAATTAAAAGTTATATTTCAATATTTAACATTACTAACTTAATTCTAAAATTACCAAAATAACATGTTTCAAAAATATATTTACTCTTAGAATTTCATCTTCATATTAGATTGTTTTTGATTTATATGATTAATATTACACTTTATAATACATCTTTGAATTTTGAAATTGGAATATCTCAATACAAAATAATGTTGAATGTAAACAAATGATGAGAGGTTTCTAATTCATTTATTTTATACTGTCTTTTTATTGGAGTTATTTTGAACAAAATGACAAAAATATTTTGTCAAACTTTGAAGTTACAGTCGACCCCCCTATAAGATAGAGATACGTTCCATTCTCTAGGAATCTGCTTTCTTACGAATCCTTCCAATCACAGCCCGACACTTGTAAAGTTTACGGACTACGGCTGTTTGAAAGATTTTCTTCCATAAAATTAATCGATTCTAGACTAATCCGACTCAACATTTCCAAAATACGTATATATTTTTTGGGAATAATCCGTATAAACTACGCTATAAACAAAAAATTGTAGGATTACTTACCGAGTGTCACCATTCGACATTGCCATTGCTCAACATTGTTTTCGTCGCGGAACAGCTCAGCAAAGAGCGGCCGATTTCTAACAACTTATTTTTCTGTGAAAACTTCGTAGAACTTCGGAGACATCATTAATATAAATAATTTTAATCGCCGTTGAATAAGAAATGTTTCTTTCACAAGAAATGTATAAAATTACAGTACTGTATTAGACTTACGGTACCTAATTTACATACTGACAGACGATAGTTAGCGTAAAAATCTCCGTAGCGTGGCGCCACGCTAGACGGCGGAAATTATATATTTAATTATAACAAAGTTACAATAAGTTAATATATAATTATATGTACAGTACCTAATTTATATATAATTTATATAATACTGTCCAGACGATAGAAATCTCTCCGTAGCGTGGCGCTACGGACGGCGGGAAAGTAGTTCGGCTTCCCAATGACGTTTGAGGTGTTTATAGGGAACTTTTACTATTTTTTACGGATACCGGTAGCAATTTTTTCGTAGTTTTATAGGAATCGTAACTATAGGGACCGTAATTATAGGGGGGTCGACTGTATCTAAATAAATCACACCTTTTTTTTTTGGCTAATGTTTTTTATATAAATATGCTTGATAAAATGAAAAAAATTCTATTAAAATATCTTCAAATCCTGGTTTTCATACTATCATAAAAAATTACAGGAAATCTTCGTTAATCTGAACTTGGATAGTTCAAAATCCCGTTAGTTTGTAACTGTACTATTCGTCCCAGCTGGGGATATAGAGATTTACACATTAATTAAGGAATATGGTTAGTTTGAAATATGGGTACTTCAAAATTTGATGTGAAAATTCCATCCAAATTGTGATATGCATACATTAATTTGTTTGATTAAATTGAAGTGCCTCCCTGCTATAAGAGAACAATAGACAAAGAATAACTTTAATCTGATTAATATGGCTTTGCTATAATAATGGCTTTAATAGTAAAACAGTTTTGGATGTCATCACACACGTGGATTACCATTTTTTTCTCTTATTTCATAAAATACGGCTGGTTTTCAGGATTGAAAAATTTGCAGAGTAGCAGACTGAGATATTTGTAAGGCTATAGATTACTATATTTGGGCAACTTTTTACTTTTTAGGCCACTTTAAAATTTTAAATAATTTCAGCTATATTTAAAAGAATTCTCTTTACATTTTATAAAACCTATCTGGCAACATGTGAGGTTCTTACCAGACACATGCTGTTTATATGCAGTTTATTTATATTGTTATTATTATTATTTATTATTAATTAATGAAAATAACAATAATTAATGATTAATAATTCTGTATAAGTAGCCATACTCCATTTGCTTAATTACATCAGTTACAGAGCATTTGGTATTCTGTACAGAAATATGTAAATCTCAGATAATTCAAAGTTGCAATTATTTTGTCCCTTGAATTTCAGATTAATGAGGATTTCCTGTAATTAGATTCTTGAATTTTAACAAAAATTTTCTAGAAAAGTTAAGTAAAATAATCACTGACCTCAAGACCTAATTCATCCTTTGTTCTTATTTGATGAAAATTCTTTTTTGGTCCACTTTTTGTTACAATGTTCTTACTGAAATTGTTAATTATGTATTATTCAACATAAATCCACAAAAGTCTACAATCATCATTATAAAATATGCATAATAATGATGACTATAAAGCAATTAAAGAACTATAATAATAAATTTTTAACCCAATTCACAGAAAAATCTTCATCAAAAGCTACATTTTTAGAACATAAATTCTGAATAAAATAAAATTATTTTAAGAATGATTTTTATGATTTTTATTTTACATAAAATAAAAATTGTTCTACATACAACAAATTTTTATTTTAAAATAATTAGCTACACGTTTGTCTTATTTTAGCACTTACTTTATTTCTATTTTGTAAAACTTTTTTAAAATCTGAAGACCACATCCTATTTTCATTTTCATCACAAAATTTATTAAAAACTATTTCATTCCTCTCCTTAAATTTATTCAGCTACCCACTGCTTGTTTTGAATTTTATGTCCTGTTTCTGAATTGTTCAGCTTTTTCCTTTTCCATCAACAAGAATATTCCAGTCTCTACACTGTACAAACCACGTCAGTGTACATTTTTCAGCATCTGGATATTCACATTTATGCTTTCTTTTCTGTTCTGTCTGATTCTGTTTTTCATTGAAGCTTACCAAAAGTCTTGTTTTTCAGATGTGTAGATGCAATGCAATATCAAATTCTTTCACAGTTTCTAATATTTTCTTTTTGCTTTCCTCCATTGCCTTTATCACAGATATCCTTTCTACTATCCACAGAATCTTTAGTTTCCTGTTGTTTGTCATTTCTTAACTAGCCACTATTGATAATGAAAATGTCAACATGTGATTCAAATTACAGTGAAATTTATATATTACAGGTGTTTAGTTCCATGTAAGGAGATACATATAGATCAACTCATAAATTTGATTGCCCAAATGTTGTCAAATCACAGTTGTAATGATCTCAAAATATAACAAGCACATTTTTTAAATTATCAAAATCTAAAAATTTGAAAAATGATAATTTTAAAGTGCTAAAATTTCATTGGTCATTTTGCATTTAAGAATAAGATACAGAACATTACTTTAGGTACAGAACATTAAAATCTTGAATTTTATGTCATGCAATCAGAAGCATAATTCTATACAATAGCAATCTTCAACTTTGTGATATCATCATCAATCCCCTTGTAAACAAAAGACAGAATAAAAAATCAGAGGTAAAATAAACTTGCTGCATCTTAAATTTCAATTTAACAAAATTTGATCTCAAAACCAACAGAAACACGGAATGCATTGAGTCTCTGGAAGTGAAGTTGAGACAAAAAGTTCTAGTTAGTGAAAATTTCAAGGTAAGAAAGTTTAACTTATTGAGAATCTACTACAGTTGTAATCCCAAAACTTCAATTTAAATCATTTATGAATAAATTAAATAAGGACTTTTGAAAAATTATTAGGTTAAATTGTTGAAAGATGATTCATCATCAGACCAATTGTTATTTTTAAAAAATAAAGAAGACTGCATAAATATAAGTTTCATAAACAATATACTACAGTTTCTATGGATAACCTGCAGATTGCCTGTATTTGAAAGGAGATTTGGGTTGTGTGATGAGATGGATTATATGCAGATTTTAATTTTAAATCTTGAATTAAAGTTGATTCACATTACATGATTGGTTAAGGCAGGTAATTGGCCCACAGGTCTAACAATTCTCTCTTCATACTTGAGAAATAACTTCTGATGAAATTCTGTTTAAAAGATTACAAATTTTGAAAAAAATTAAATATAAAATAATTTTAATGTTAATAATAAAATTATTTTNATTATTTTTTAATATTTAAAATCAAATTCTAAATATGTACTTTAAAAATTATGAACAGTAATGGAAACAAAAAACAGAAATAAACTAAAAACTAAGTAAAATAAAAAATTAAACAGAAAAGAGGTGTACAATATCTCTGACACTAAGATATGTTGTATAAAAAATTTCAAATATACAATACCACTTTCATTTAAAATGTTTTTATATTTTAGTACTATAAACATACAACATATTTCCTCTCTTATTCAACAACTTATCAGGATTGACTATAGTAACCAGTTTTTCTGCAAACCACAAAAGATACTTTAAGGTGTAATAGATATCACAATTTCTACTTGTTTCCATTTAACTTTAACATTTTTATTTGTGAACAATCATCAGTGCTGTAATAATTTTACTCTTTCTTGACAAAGAAAAGGCCTCTCTATGTTCCTTCATCCTTTTGCTAAAGGTACATACAATACTTTACATATGTAAGTTTATCAATTCCATTGGAAAGATAAATAAAAATCTAATCAGAATTTGTGCTGAAACAGACATTGTTTCTAGGTTTTTCTCCATTAAGAAAAAACAAGCAATAAATCAGTAATGTCAGAGATCTTAAAACGTTTGTTGAATATTTATATATTGTAAAAATTATATTATTAATCAATGTATTATATTTATAAACATTAATCTATAATCTTATTAGTTCTATATCAGCTGTTAATTAAAATGACTACATAAAAATATGATATTCAGATTCAAAATCTTCATGCCATAATATGAAAATAGTAAGACTATAGTATTAAAAATTTTGATTGTTTTTGAATCTGATCAATAAAGTATTTTCAAAATAAAGTTAGCTTATTTTCACAAAAATTCATTAATTAAATTGAAAAGCTTAAATTGTTTTAATTGGATAAATAAAATTAGTTATTTAAACTCCTGAAAGAAAACTTATCTCAGACTGCAGCAGTCTATTGTATTCAGTGTGATTTCTGCGAGTTATATAAAGGCACACAACCCAGATTAGATAACATAAAACACAATTATTTATTAACTCGCTAGTTCAAATACAGGATTTCATAGGATACCAACAATTCTAGTTGTCCCTTTTTCCGAACCGAACATCCGATTAACTAAAGTTATCTTACTTAATACTAGGTTCCTACTACTGTACTACTTAAACTAATCGAACGTAGCCGGCTTATTCGAAGATTTAGAAGGTAAAAGAAAAGAATAAGGAAAGAGGGTACCCAAAACTTGATGATGCAGGTTGAATTGTGTGGGATCATGGATGAGGCTTCTCGTCGGTCTGGGGGGAAAGGGGCTGATTCACTCAATTCTTGTTTCACACTGAGATATTAATCCAAAAGGGGCGATCCATCTGGTTCCTCTCATTTAAGTTCCTTTTTCTTCCTCTTGTTCTAAAGTTCTCTATTTCTCATCTCACCATACAATGTCCAACTTACAGGGGAGGCTTTCCTTACGATCTCCCCTATCCACTTCCTTCCTCTCCATCTCCCGTCCTTTCCCTTCTGCCTTCACTTCCAATCTGCCCTCGTTTTTCCTCTCCACTCACTCCCTTCATTCTCCCCCTTCTTAACCCCCCCTCGTTCCTCCCCTCACCTTAGTCCACTCATGTCCCCTCTCAAAAGCCTCCCATTCGTTCCTTTCATCTCAGTTCACCCACACACTAAAGTTAATGGGAAGACGATAAGATTATAGAAGAGTAAACAAATAGGACAGACGAAGGTGAAGTGAAGATATATATATATATACAGTTTAAAATATGGCGTGTAGCCACATCAGTTTATATAAACATATTGCAATTCTTCAATATATTTGGAAAAAAGTAAAGTGAAATGAAATAATGTCTTAAAATTATAAATTTAATTCATAATATATTCTTTATTTATTTACCTTTCTTCAACACTACTGCTGCTGTTGTCATCAGAGCTATCCAAAGTCGATTCAAACGAACTTGACTGTGATGATGAACTATCTCCTTCACTATCACAGGACCAGACTTCTCTACAACTTGTACTGTCTTGGATTTCACCTAAAAAATAAATTATACTTTTTATGCAAATTATTTATTATAAATTTATGTAATTAGGTAATGAAAATATTCACTATTAAGTACTGTAATTAAGAAAAAATGTTAAATTGTATTCCTCCATTGAATAAAAGATTTAAATTTTAACTACGAAATATTGTATTTTCAATGGTTTTTATTTCGTGAAAGATGCGAAAAAATTATAAATTGATGACAATTAATAGATAATTAATTAATGTAATTGAAAATAAAACGGTAAGTGTCAATAAACAGATAAATTACATAAATATTTAGACAGAGGTAACAACATGGCAGCACTGGCAACATATGCGTCAGATCAGGATATACATGCAGACCTAGAGAATGCTACCCTTATAAAGAAATCATTCCAAACTGGCCATATAAGGAAATTGGAAAAATTAGAAATATACAAAGCAAGTAGAGTGGGGAACTGTATAAACTATAAAGACAACAACACTATATCATATGCATGGCAATATACGTATCAGAAGGATCCTCAACAATACTGACATCTTATTCATAGAATTCTGCGATAAAATATTAATATGCAGAAGGTGGACCTATATAACGGAGTAGAATATAAATAGCCAAATTAATTTGCATCAAATAATTCAAACGGTGAAACTAAGTGACAGTTAATATTTGAACTCTGGGCATTCCAATATTAGAACATTTTGAACCTGAAGCAGTTCTTGATAGAGCTATGAAAACGTTTGTTCAAGCAAGTAAATACAGTAATACCTCAACTTACGCGAACCCAGAGTTACGCAATTTTCAAATCTCATCGAATTGTCTTTTGTTTGAGCGCCAGGCAACTCTTGATTACTCACTCCCCCACACTATTGTTTAGCTTACATGTTCGGACGTGTCGCACGGAATTGACGCATAGCTACAATTTATTTTGTGTTATTTATTTCTGTGTATTTTATATCTACGGAGACTTGAGAGACTCTACGTGGTGATTTCTTGTAACTGTGAATAAATCAAAAGATGAGATAAGATTAACGAGAACATTTATTAGCTTACATACCTCCAACTTGGATTTTACACAAATTGCGAAATTATACCCTGACTTACACGATTATCGCTCGGTCCCACCTATCGCGTAAGTTCGGGGTATTACTGTAAACAAAATATCTTAAATTTTTATGGTTTTTTCTTATTAATAAAATTAATTACAGTGGTGCCTCGTACCTCAAACTTAATTCATTTCAGAAGGGCATTTGAAGTCCGAAGCAATTTTTCCCATAAGAAATAATGGAAAGTGAATTATCTGCTATTAACTGCTCTATTACCTTGCTTTTTTACAGACACACTATGGTGACATTATTCAACACTTGGCAGATTATTCACCACTTTATTCAGTTGGTTTCAAAATGCTCTATTACCCTTAGAGATTTCTAAAATGAAATCAGTTGTGTATTTCATGATCAATGTAGCATATCTTTTCAAAAAATATATATATACAGTACAATTAGTTTTTAAGAAAATCGATGTTTAGGTTTTTGCTCAGATAAACATTCCCGACCCTGAACAACACCTATCTTGATAACTTAAAACTGCAAATTCACATTATTTAATGTTAAAATTATATACCCTAATAATTACTCTGAAAAAATGTCAACTCTGTTGTAAGACTGTTATTTTCTGAGGTGTGAGAAAGGACATCAAGAGACTCATTATTGTTTAGTCTTAAACTGTATATTGTATTCTTTGTTATACTTCATATTTTGTTTGAACAAGTAAAATGGCAAATCCATTTTTGGTATGAGACTGACTTGGAGAGCACGAGCAATGCATGTGCAAATCTTGCACTCGCACCTGTTTGTAGAAACAGTCTCAGCATTTTGTATCTTCTTTTGACCCAGTTCTCAGTCCCCTGACTACCTACAAGTCTGGTTTATTTTATGTGCAGATTATTTGGGTACCAAATACTCTGTGCCAAATTACTCCTGACATGTACTCTTTCATACCTCTAAGGTGTATGTGTACAGCCATTGACAGCAACACATTTTTAGAGACAAGACATAGTCTCATCAATAAAATAGAGTCAAAATGTCTTGAGATAAAAAGCATATCTGACATGCTACTCTTTACAAATTTCAGAAAGAATATAATACCATACAAACAGTGAAAAAGGTTTGTAATGTGTATGGCAGAAGATGCTCCTAAACTTTGGATATGCAAATATGGTTTAAAAGTTCTGTTGACAAAATTTTGAACTAACAGATATACAATGTAACGAGCATTCAAAAGATGTTGACAAAAAACACATTATATATATAACCAAACATACCAAAAGTGAAACAAAAGAAGTACTGATAGCATAGATGACTTGTGTTTATGGTTTTAGCACATTTTTTTCATGCATACACAGTTCAAACTCTGAAGCATCCTTCAAAATCTGAGGCAAATTTTTGTCAAATTTAGTGTTCAAACTCTGAAATGTTTAAAGTTAATCATTCAAAGTACGAGGTCCCACTGTATATGTATGAACATGTATAAATATGACAATAATTAGTATGAAACTGTTTATGACAATTTTTCCATTATAAATCACTTTAAAATGATAAAAAATAATTCTACAAATCATGAAAATTTAATCTGCATGTATCTTAGAAAGATTTTATTCAGCCCACTATTTAAAACAAGTTGCCCACTCCTGTGTTAGGCTGGTAGCAAATTAGGCAATATTGGTGAGACCCAGTTGCTGATGACATTTGTGATGAGATAGTTTGTCTGCAATATGTCCACATGTTGTCATTGGAAATCATCAAAAGTACATAAAAAAAGGCATAGCTGGCAAGAAAAGAGATATCTGTCTAGTTAGATTTCTGTATCAACAAAGGTGCAACAGATATACAGAGCTGAATTTACCATAAAAAATTTGAAGAATCACATTGAGAAACATGTAACATGAATGTAAACATGGCTGAAGTTCCAATTAAACTGGCCGATGGTATTTTACATATTAAAAATACATGGAAAAAATAAATCATATTCATGCTTCCATTATGTCCAATCACAACCTACAAGTAATCTTCACTTATAGAGATGACCTTTTATTAGAGGTTATGCTCTATAAAAATAAACAAAACATTCTGTGACAATAAGCTAATAATTAAAAATACATAGCTTCAATTAAACTATGTTTCCATGTATTTTTAATGTGTAAAATACTGTCAGCCATTTTAACTGAAAGTGTATTTTTAATTATTGGCAGAATGTTTTAAACCGTTTTACATATTTTTACATAGGCAGAGCCTCTAATAAAAGATCATTTCTGTAAAAAAAGACTGTTTATTTCTGGTGATTAAACATAACAGAAGTTTGAAGACGATTTAGTTTGTTCCATGTATTTTCAATGGCTGAAGTTGTTTACAATTGAGAAAAGTGGAGTTTAGATGAAGAAAGTTTTCTGACAGCTGTCTTTAAGGCATAGTTCTTCCACTAAAATATTCATATTTCCTCATTCTTCTCAGGACTGAATCCATTTTCAATTCAACTCTCTTTGTCTTCTATGAGTAGCTTTGTCTCCAACTGCATTAATAGTTGCAGTTACAGCTAATAAAAATTAATCTTCACTGGATTCTAATGCCTGTACCAACTTGAAGAAGACAAAGTATGTATTATTCAGCAAAAGCAAAGTTTGGGAATTCTAATTGGCTAAATATATAATGTCATGGAAATTAATTTGCATATATCTCTAAAAATTAAGCTTTCCACAACTAGTGATGTACTAAAGACATATGGTTGGTCTGTGATGGCATATAGTTAGCAATCAAGCTGCTTAGTTTGACCATAACCTATGAAGAATGAACAAGCCTTCCCATTACTCTCCATTCCTTCTCATCACTTTTGTGATTTTTCTCTGCTAGAGGTGCTGCATACCCTCCTGTTATCAATTTGTCATTTGCAAAGTTGTATGTAAGTTTGATAAAATAGGAATATTTCTATAAAATTGTAGACAGTTTTTACTTTTAGTGATTAAAATGATACACTGTTGTGTTACATATTGCACTGAAAAGAAAAATATGTTGCTGGGTCTTAGTTTCTATCTAAAAAAGAAAAAAGCATGAATCAGAGCTGTAAGCAGGAAGAAAACTTGCAAGTAGCAATGATTAGACAAATGCCACTAGCATTATCCAATCAATGCATAAAATATTAACAACTGGAATTGTTAAGACCCCCTAGCAGGCAATACCAAACCAACTTGTACTGTCTGGATGTCAGCAAGCAAAACAAGTAGTTCACTCACCTATCTGTATATATATTAAAAGCAAAATGTTCTGTCACCACCACACAAAAATAATGTAAATTTAAAATTTTATTTGATTTACAATTTGAAAATTTCAAAACAACTTTTAAATGATTTTTAAAAACGTGAAACAGCACTAAAAATTGTTTCACAAAAGATAATCAAATTTAAATTTCTCTTAATTTTTCTAGTACTTTTATTAATTTTTTTTTATAAATTTGCCTGCTTTTTAATTTTAAATATAAAAGAGTTAATATTGATTAAACTTTTGGCTAACTAGTAGTAGCATCAGCAGAGCTTCTATCCCTAATTCATTTTCTACTAAACCAAGCCTAAATGAACTAAAATTACTAGAAAAGGAGGTTAAGTATGTAGAATGCAAACCTTCAAAATATGCTCAAATAAGCATTAATTCAGCTAGTACTGCTTACTGTATATATTATGAGAATTATTGAAGAAAAGGTAGACTGCAAAAAATGCTTATGAACTATCTCTGTCCCACAGTCCACCTCTCTTTTACTGGCCCTCATCAATAGAAAAGATCAAGGTGGATTAAGATAGCTAGCCAAAGCAAAATTTCTTATTCTCTTAAGAGACGAATATGCAGCATGCAAGGCTATAGAACACTTGCTACACAACTCACAAATATTGAAAACAATACATAATTTGTTTTTACCACATCTACAAAAATATCCAATTTTTTAAGGTTGTGGTAATCACATCAGTATACTGCCCAGTCTAATACTAGAAAAATTTCTCTGGTCTAATATTCAAAATTATGTATTTAACTTGACAGATAAGCATGGCCATGAAATTAAAACAGGTAGAAAGGATAAGAATCCTGTTATTCAATAAAGAAAAGTTATAAAAAATGTAATTAAAATAATATTAAATCATATTATTGCTGTACTGTATATAAAAACAGAAATAAAATACAAATTAGTGTTAATATGTAATTTCTTTAATTTTTTGAAGTATGTCATAAAAAAATAGTTTGGGGATAATAAAATTTTAGCAAACCTTAACTTCTTTCTGAGATTAGTTAGTACATTTTTCAGTACCTATAAGTAGGCAGGGAGTTTACACAAAATTTGACCAAAATATATTTATTATTAAATCAAATTGATACATATTATTGTTTCAGGACTTTAAATGTCCACTTTAGCAGAGATGTATGTAATTGTCAAAATTTAATAGGGATTGTTGTTTAGGATTACTCCAAAGTCAGTGTGGAATTGCACATAAAAATATGCAATTCCACACTGACTGTTTAAATTAAATTTAATTTAATATATCTCTAATAGAAAATAGAATATATTTAATAGAAAATACTTACATTGTATTGGTTTTGGTGAAGATGCTTCTGAATTATTACCTGAAAGCAAGTCTTCAGTAACTGCAGATGCATTTTCAGTTTGAGGCTGTTGTTTCTCATTTGTCATTGTAAAAAATACCTAAAAAATTATTTTTAAAATTTATAATTATTATAAATTAGATTATCATCAAATCTATTGTTTCTTTACAATAAATGAAATTAGTAACTTCAGTTTTATTCAAATTATAAATTATAAATATAAACCAATTGTTAATTATATCTTTATGTGCTTAGAAATCAGTCTTTCTTAATAAAATATAAAGCAATTTGACAAAATGAATGACTGAAAACTATATACAAATTGTATATAGTTATTCATTTTGTCAATCACAAAATATTTATGTCATTATTGATACTAAAAGTCTTATTTCAGGAAACCAAATCTTTAATTGAAAAAGAAAAGTTTCATTCTGATCCAAGATAACAAATATAAAATATATAAGGAATATTTTATAACAACAAATATAAGGAATATAAGTATTCCTTATATATTTTATATTTGTTATCTTGGATCAGAATGAAACTTTTCTTCTTCAATTGTATGGCTATACAAATATAAGGAATAAAAATATTCCTTATATTTGTTTTTATGAATTGTAAGCTGAAGTTGTCCTGGATCAAGATGAAAACATTTCTTCTTCAATTAAAATTTTGGCTTTCCGAAATAAGCATTTTAGTATTGATAATAATATTGTGCCAGAAATACATGAAGTAGTTGATTTATATCTTTATAATTTATTTCAATTCTTATATGCTTGATGTTTTTTTAAATATTTTGATAATTTTTTCTTATGGTCACTCTTAGTTTTTATAAATGAACTTGTCAAAATCTTTATTGGAAGTTATCATCAGGTTCGTTTGCAAAAAGTATGTTAATTGAGAAATAATCATACTTTTCAAAAGATAAGCACAAAAACTGTTAGTTTTTTTAAAAGAGATGTAACAAGGAAATGCAAAGAACATATGGCTGTAGGTGTTAAATGAAAAAATGATGCTATAAACTTTCTTAACAGTAAATAATTAAAAAAATAAGGAGTCAAAGAAAGTTAAATGCTATGCTAATATTAATATTGAAAACACTAAAAACTGTTATTCTATTTATCATCAATGCCGTTAAAACAAGTACAACTATATACATTACTGCTGGGCTATATATGCATAGTTAACTGGTATATAAGGTCTACTGCAGTATGGAGATATAAACATTTTCCACTACCATTTAGTATCCATTCAGTGTTCAGTGTTTATGTATCATGCAAGTTAAACATAAACTCATCTTTTTCATTCAATACAAAGCAGTGATCAGTAGCTAAATTTTTAGTATTGGAGGGTTACATATTGTGAAATCCTATGAGCACTCAAGAGACTTATGAGCCCTTACTCTGTGAATATTCACAAAGAGCAGAAGAAATCAATTTTTCTTGCACCATAATAATGCAAGACAACAAACACTACAGTAAGAAAACAGCAGAATCTAAAGATACAGGTTATTCTAACTATCTTACAGCCCAGATCAGGCACCATCAGATTTCTGATTGCTCTCAAATTACATGTGCATCAAAAGTTTAATGATTTTCATTATATGTTGAACTTTAAGTTGCTAAAATGGAATAGATCAAGGAGAAATCAGAGTTTTTCATGCATTGAATGCAAAAATGGACTGAATGTTAAAAAAGTCCATCACTCTAGACAGTAAATAGGAGGAAAAATGAATATGTAGTTTATGATCAAAACAAATGATTTCACTATTTTTTTAAAACTGGCCACATTATTCTACCTCTTCCCAAAGTACTTTTAAAAAATGGAGGCCTTGTTTATCAATATACAGGGTGACTCAAAAGTTCCTTTCACACTTTTCATTCCAAAAGTACTGATGTTATATTAATTTTGTTAATGTAATTTACATAGGAAATCATGCATGGAGAATCAAATGGAATGACCTTGATAGAGAATTTCAAGGTCATTTATGTTGTAACTTTTTAATGAGAAGAAGTAACATAAAAGTTCCAATGACAAAGTTAAAGAGCATCATTTAATTAGTCTAAAACTATTTTCTGGATTAAAATAAAAACATTTAGGACTGCATAATTTGCAACTTGAAATCACTTTTACTCTTCAAATTTAAATGCACTCACGATCGGACAATTATTGCTAATAGCACTGCCACCATGATCATCAAACTTCTTTGAAATTCATGGAAAAATCCCTTGGGAGTTTTGATTATAGGGATTCTTGAAGATCCTTGAAGACATTCCTAACTTAGCTACCTTAAAAACAGAATTTTGCTATATATGAGGCAACTGCACCCATGTCAGTTACATTCTGCTGTTAAGTATGTTTTCAACATAATTTAAAAACTGGGTAATTGTTAATATACCACTCACCAAATAAACCATCACCAGTTCATAACAAAACAGAAAAATAAGCAAGAAACGAGTCCAATATCTTTCACTTTGAACTTACAACAGAAAAATTTTTACTACAAACATTTTCATCTATGTGAAATAGACATCTTCAGGTATTAACAATATCAAACAGACATCTCGTAAAATAAAATGTTTTTTAAAAGTTTGGATTAATTACGTAATTTGAATACATTGCATTAAAATTTAAACATATGTAAAATATTTGAAGCATATTCAAATAAATAATCAATTAATTTCAAGTAAGTTATGATGTGAATATCCTCCGTAATTTAAATTATCCTTAATGCAAGTTTCTGTCCTTGGAATCTAGATCAAAAATGGCGCGCCATGCTGTGGAAAGCGTGTCCGTTTCCTTGAAGTTAATAGCAACTCCCTGTTTAATTGCCCAATAGATCTCAAGCGATTCAAGGTATTTGAGTTGTGCCTTCTCTGATACTCTGTGAAACAATATAGCATTATGTAGTTCAACCTGAACTTCTTCATAACTCTCATATGTTGCTAATGCCATAGTAGTCAGCTTTTTTCTTGTGGAGTATTCATATTCTTTCATGCTCATGGTGAGACCTTTGGCCATTGCTCTAATGTATGTTAATGAGCAGTTGTTCATCGTAAAGAGGTACTGCATAAATCCCTGGAGAGTATGAGTCATCTATATGGTTTTTATCATTTCTGATGAAAGAGCAGACTGTTGGAGAGCATCAATATGTTATGTGCACTTTAGTGGTCTTTGCAATTTCTCTCTCTCTCTCTATATATATATATATATTAGAAAGTGTTTGTATGTGATAATCCTCATTCGTTCGTCTTGCAAAATGGTCCTCTCCCTTTTATTTATATATTGCTTTATGAGATGCTTGACCAAAGAGGATGGGTATCGATGTTGTGTTGTAAGGGCCTTGATTCACGACAATTCATTTTCCTTTTCAGTTTGCTCCAAACAATGTGTGTGCACCCTTTTTACCAAAGATCGAAAAGCAGAGACTTTGTAACAGTAAGGGTCATGTGAATGGTTAGATATAAATAGAGGTGTATATGACTCCTTATGGAAAACACAGGTGGAAAGATGACCATGCTCCATTTTGATGGTGATATCCAAAAAATGTTTAACACAACATATTCGAATTATGTAATTAATCTGAACTTTTAAAAAACATTCTATTTTACGAGCCATTTGTTCAATATTGTTAATACCTGAAGATGTCTATTTCACATAGACAAAAAACATTTGTAGTAAGAATTTTCCTGTTTTGTTATGAACTGGTGATGGTTTATTTGGTGAGTGGTATGTTAAGTGTATTGTTCATCAAATGCATGCTTTAAAACAGTGAGATGGATAACACATACAGTAGAACCATTAGTCTTATTTATTGTTACTTGAACATTTCCATGTGTAAAATTTGATGTGTAAAACATACCACATGCAACATTGTAACCTAGGGAGAGTTAAAAGTCACAGATTTTATAATCACCACACTAAATTGAAATAAAGTCATTTCATTTTGTATCTCAATTTCTCCGTATTGCCTAAATTTCTTTCATAATCTACCTAATATGCAAATTACAGTGACATTAGTACTAAATTTTCCATAGAAAAATTTTGAAACTAAACTTTTTATCTGCAAAATCAAACTTTCCATAGTCAAGTAAGCAAGCACACTAAATTTGGTTGATTTGGTCCAACAATTCTTTCTACACAGAGACTACCTAAACACATTCAGCCAATTGTAGAGACAGAGTTTACGTTAAATGACGTTTAACAGCCAAACAGCATTTAGACATTAGCTGACTGCAGTTTAAAATGTGTTGCAAAGACAACGATTGTCTATTTCTGAATGCCATTTAAATGAACCATGGCAAAACGTTGGCTATTACTTTCTTTGCTGTTACTCCCCTCTCTCAGGAGTCATTTAACCAATCGGGACATTCGTTTATGACATCAGAAAAATCGTGACGAACAACATGTTTAAATCATGCCAGAATTTTTCCGAAGAAGAGAAAAGTGTCCTGGCGAAAATTATAAAAAATTAACCTGCAGTTGAGGAGAAAGGTTACAACAATCATATTCTGGGGATGAAAAAAACTGCATGGGAGATGATACAGAATGAATTTTCTTCCTTGTTTCTTGTTGGTCTGCTCACAATAAGACCTTATTCTTATTATAAACGTCTCTATTACTATACAAAGAATTTTTTAAATTTATTTAACGGTAGTTTGATAGATACCTGCATACAGTACAGACATGAACTCTGGTAAGATCACCGGCTACCCTCTGAAAACTTCTGGTGGCATAAAATCATGATGCCATCAATAACTGTTGTTCGGTAGTTAATGGCAATCCTCTTCCATCTAGATGATTAATTTTGTCGTCAATACAATTTAAAATACGAACAAATCCAGATTTAGAAAATCTATATCAAATTCAAAATTTGTCTTTGGAATAGATTTCAAAAGGACTATTTTGATTTCATATTACCCTCTCTCTCTTCATAACTGTTGAGATGAATAATTTTTTTGATTTGTCCCATTTACAATATTTATTAAATGAACAATATCCATTATAACACAAACTTTGTAACCAATAAATGAACATGGCAACTTATACTCAAGTAAAATGGTGTGTAAACCTGCTATCAAGGGAGTTTAGAAATAAAATATTCCTCAAACCTTTTAACCAGAGTGCTTCTATTATTAAAATCGTGAACGTTTTCGTTGCCCCTCCTGGACTCTTCAGGCTTTATCAAGTCTAGAAAGTAGGTCAAATAACTTGTTTCTAATCGCTGTCTAAACTGTGGCAAGCGAGAAACACTGTCTCTACAATGAAATTTTTCTGAACCACTATCTACTCAATCTCTAAATCATTGTTGGCATCTAAATGTTGTCTCTGCAATTGGCTGATTCAGTTCAATTATAATCATTCTGTATTTACAGCTAGTCACATTGACATAATGGATTCAAACTTATTGATGGCAAATCAGATCCACTAAACACTTCTAATCAGTAATTTAATTTATTGTCAGAATTCAATTATTTTCTAATATTAAATTATTGATATATAGTAGTTATTATACACTCTCTTAATTTACAAGTTTTCCAATTAGAATTATTGGCATTCCTTAAATATTCTTTTTTATCCTATTGTTTATCTGAAATCTATCAGCTGTGAATAAACTGCATACATAAGCCTATCTACTTTCAAAAAAAAAATAATACTAGTCTTATATGATCATATTGTTTGTTTGCATCATCTGCATGAATCTGTGATTGAACATTTCATATGTCATGACTATATTAATCAATGTATAAAACCATCATTTAAGAATTGTAATGATTCTATGTAAAGTTCCACAGTTTGAATTATGAATAAAGAGAAAAATTCTCTGCAAAATGAACTGTTTTCTAACACAAAATGCACTACAGTGGATAATTGGCTAATGAACATAATTCATTCCAAGAATGTGTTCTCTATCCGATTCTTCATTAACTGATTATCAATTTACCATAGGTTTTTATGGGAACTTAATTAATCTGTTCTGGAAACCCCTAAAAATAAAAAATTATATACTTTCTTACTATGTTTATTTATTGTATATATAATAATAAAAATACATATACAGTAATACCTCGACTTATGCTACCCCAACTTACGCGAACCTGGAGTTATGCGATTTTCAAATCTTGTCGATTCGTCTTTTGTTTGAGCGCCATGCAACCCTTGATTACTCACTCCCCACACACTATTGTTCAGCTTATATGTTCAGACGTGTCACATGGAATCGACGCATAGCTACAATTTATTTTGTGTTATTTATTTCTGTGTTTGTTATATCTACGGAGACTTGAGAGACTCTATGTGGTGACGATTTCTTGTAACTGTGAACAAATCAAAAGACATTTATTAGCTTACATACATCCGACTTGGATTTTACACAAATTGTGAAATTATACCCAGACTTACGTGAATTCAACTTACGCGGTTATCACTCGGTCCCACCTATCGCATAAGTTCGGGGTATTACTGTATATGCAGTCTTGAATTTTTATCAGTCATGTTTTTTCTGTTTGTGGGGCATTAAAGAATCTGTCCAATGTCAATTGCTTTTCTCTCTTCAGGATTTTTCAGAAGTAATTAATAGCATTGTCGTCATAGAGATCTCTAAAGCTTAGTTCACACTGAGCGCAATTCACTGGTGAAAGCGAAAAACAGAGCCATTTTATCATGAAAATGAGAACAAATTTTTTTATTGAAGTGTTTATATTTAACTTAGGCATTGGCCTTTCTCTTTTAAATTAATAATGTTTTCTTTTTCATTATATGATCTTGAGCCAAAACTTTTTAAAAATAAATTTTCAATATCGCAATTACATTCTAAATCACTAGCCACGATATAAGAGCAACAATTAAAAATAAAATTATTAGTGTTGCAACGAATAGTATATTTGGCCTCAGGCTGAATACCGAATATTCAGCCAGGAGCGTGGCCGAATAGCTGAATATTCAGCCAAACTATTCGGCTTGGTTAACGCACGTACGAAAATTGGCACTCAAACCGCATTATGGCAAGGACCCTGCTCTCTATTGCCCGCTGTCACCACGCTTCGTCTATCATGTTAATTAATTAATTCTTGACAGTTGTAGCAGACAGACAAGAGCGTCATGGCAGTATGTGATAAATGATGATATCAAATGTGGATAACAATGAAATGACCTACATGTATAAATAATGGAAAAAGAACAGAGAAGGACCGCAAAGTGAAAATGTGAAAATAAATATGAAATTGAGTTGATAACATAATCGAACAAGTCGAGGCAGCTTATTGGTGCGAAATTTGTGGCCGTCAATGCCAAACAATTGTTGTCATAGACTTCGGAAAGCTAAATGCTTGTAATGAAAGTCACGGGCAAAAGCCTGGGGCCGTTTGGGCTACCAAGCTGTCTTGAACCTGTGAAATCATAACTGTGACTTATACCGACGTCCTATCTATCTGTTTTCTGTTATCACCAGGCTATGAGTCATGTAATTGTAAAATGGAAAATCTGCGACGGAAAAGTGACGAATTGAAAGTATCGTGAGCTTGTATTATGATGTATGCATAGGCATACGTGGACTAGAGCGATAGAGGAAAGAGAAAGAGAAGAGCAAAGACGAGCGCTTAAAAAGAAATCTAGGCAGGGTCAGACCCTCAGATGTACGACGATTCTTGAACGAATAGGTGTGTACGTGAGCTGATCTTTGAATTATAAATTGTGAATACAAGTGACTAATATTATTTTTTTTTATTTTGTTATAAGTTATAAATAAATATAAACAAACAACACCAACCCAATAACATTAAATCTAAATACTAAAATGATTAATTTACTGTGTTTTTGTTATTTCTTACTCCCATTTTTAAGTATTCAGCATTCGGCCGAATACCAAATAGTAACCGAATATTCGTTACATCACTAAAAATTATAAAAACTTACTTGGTGAAATAAAATGTGTGGTGGATATACATATCTGGTATAAAATCAATTTTATGAATATACTTTTAAAGAAAATTATAATTAAATATAGCTTTGTAAAGAAACATACATAAAAATAACATAAAATCTTCTTTACTTTTTAAATCTTAACCACTTGTCAAATAGTTCCCTATGAGTGGAATCAGAGACGATCCTGCTAGGTGTGCGGTGCGTGCATGCATGTGGGCTGCCAAATCCCGAGGGTGACAATACCGATAAACGTCAAATGCCTCTTTTGTCACATCACTAGTATATCTCAAAGGACGCGATAGGGTTGTAAATTTTAAACGTTTCTCACCATGGCTGTAAAAATCTAAATATGTTAAACTTAATAGATTGTCCATCATTTGTTTTCTAACTAATTCGTTTTAGGACCAGGTGTCCATGGAAACTTCCAAAATTTACAACTTTTCGGCCACTCTCGTTGAACTGGAAAAATTTCTGTCTTTATTACATTAATAATACAAAGAAATCAGTCTCTACTGTACTCGGCTAGAGATGGTTCAGTTAAGCTTTCGTTTAAGTAAAATTTTGGCTCTTTCATCAGGGTTTTGTTTACATCCCCAATTCCCTAATCACTGAATTATTTTACTACTTTTTAAGTAGAAATAAGTCGAAACCAGTTACTTTGTGCTCGAATATTTATAGTCTCGGGAAAAAAGTGGAAAGACAAATTTTTATGACAAACAGATACATAAATCATAAATTTAAGGAAAATAAATTCTAGAGCTTTTTCTTTTCTGCTTGTGCATCTCTCTCATTCATTAAATTTAGTTGTAAATGATGCTGTCAAAGTAAGAGTTAATTTTTTAATATTAAACAAGAATTGTACACGTTTTTTTCTACATCCCCTTAAAGATGTCGAAATCAATAAAGATATATGAAATCGTAATATCACTGGTTTAACATTGAAATCCATGAGTAATATAAAATGGGAGAGCAGAATAAAAATATCAAATATTTTAATGGATTTTTTAAAACTCCTGTCAACTATACAGAACTATGATAAAAACATACAGGTAAATTTTTATCGGTTGGGTTAAGTTATAAATCTACTCGTGATTCACGTAATCAGGCGAGGGCGGCCAAATATCTAGCAGGCAGGCGGCTAACAGCCCGGAACCAGTCTTGGATAGAATTGGATGCGATATACGTGTCACCCAAAGTCCTAGGCTTCCACCAGCTAAACCGGGTGAGGTTGGTGCTCTGTAAAGCGCATGCGCAAATCTGGCTTTTTGGATGCTGACAATACAGTGGGTGATCGGTTAACCAGGGGTGCACAACCTGCGGCCCGCGGGCCACATACGGCCCCCTATCAATGTTTATGCGGCCCGCGGGCGGTACAGGCCAAATCCCTTCTTTCGAAGTTTCTAAGTGTAGAACTTTTTCCCTTTCACAAAGTCATTAGCACCCAACTGTTTTATGACTTTCCCTGAGGTGAGAAATGGGGGATTGTTCTATAAATAAGTCTATTTCTAGCTAACACTTTCTGGTTTAGATATCGAATATTTTAAAATGATGTTAGAACGTCATTTCCGATGNACAGGTTAACCAACGAGAATTTGGAAAATCTGCTGGTTGTTTCAACATCTGCCATTATGCTAGACATCAAGAAGATTGCCGCTAGCATCCAATCTCAGCCATCGCATTAATCACTTGGAGGTCTGGCCCCCAGTCAGTAAACTTAATTCTAATTTGGCCCTTCTTCAGAAAAGGTTGTGCATCCCTGGGTTAACGAACAAATCGGATAACAAACACTTTCTCAAAAGATTTTTATGATCGGACAACGAACACATGTTCGGATAACGAACACTTCACTGAACAAACACAAGAAGAAGCAACGTAAAATAACGAATACCGATTGGTCTTCCTTTGTCTTCAGGCAACAATTCGAAACTTTTCGGAGCGCGAGACGTCGACATCGACGTTCAACCCAGTATATACTGATCGGATAGTATTCCCCCCAAACTTTGAAACTCTCCCTTGTAATTCCAGCCTTTTATATTTCTGACAGAAACAATTCTTTTACGTTTTCTTCTGAAAATGCAGATTTATGCCAATATCTGCTATTAAAGATCTTTTGAAGAAGTGGGAGGATGCCAGAACAACGGTCTTAAAATGGCATTCAAACCAGGTTAAGGTTAAAGGCCTAGGAATTGCTACAATTACAATGCTATTAATTACTTCTGAAAAATCATGAAGAAGACAGAAAAGCAATCGAAATTGGACAGATTCTTTAACCCCCACAAACGGAAAAAACATGACTAATGAAAATACAAGACCGTGTATATTGTATATGTATTTTTATTATTACATATGAATAAACGTAGTAAGAAAGTATATATTTTTTTATTTTTGGGGGTCTCCAGAACGAATCAATCAAATTCCCATAGAAACCTATGGTAAATCGATAATCGGTTAACGAACAATTCGGATAGTGAACAAAGTCTTGGAACAGATTATGTTCGTTAACTGATCACCCACTGTACAGTGCTTCCACTCCGCCACTAATATTCGAATATACAATAGCAATCTTATCTTTTTTTTTTCACATGTAGTATAGAAATTTGTAATAAGATACAGAATGTGGTTATAATAAAATATTGTGCAATTATTTTCATATAATAAAAATTAATATGTATTTATTTTTTAGAAAATACAAGGGAAGTGGAACATCCACCGCTTCCAATGATGACACGCCACTGCAATTTAAATTCAAATTCTGTAGAATTTTTCATAATTTATTCAAATTTTAATGATATAAATTTAAATTTTGCAGATGTTCCATTTGATATACTCCATTATAGAACTTATATCTTTAAATCTGATGCAGACCTAAGGAAGAGCTCAAAAATGTTCATATTTCATTAAAACGTTATGTTACTGAAAGGACTCAGATATTTTTGTAGTACATTTTGAATTACGAATTAGTTCCACCAAAAAGCATGTTTCAAAAAGACAATTTTAGACTCCAGTGTTTTGAATTTTGATCATTCTACAATTTTGATATGAAGCCTGAAGATAACCATGAAGTTCATCACAAACATTCATTCAGTAAATTAAACTCATGTATGCTGGAATAAAAAGGGTGTTTATCTGTTGAAACTATAGTAATCCGTCTTTAAACAAAATGTGTAGCAATAGAATGAGAGAAGGAGAATTGAAAAAACTCCATTTGGAAGCATATAAAGAAAGAGTATCAGGATTCACAAATAATTAGGTAACAACATCTTTTTCTTATAAATATAGATTGTTAAGTGTACTCCTTGTTAGATGCATTTCTCAGTAGTTGTTAGATCTAAGTCTATTAACATTTAAACGATCATAACATTTAAATAAATATTAAATTAAATTTTATAGATAACTTATAAAATTTTTCTAAGAGATTTATAAGTTATAAGGAGTATACCTAACAATCTAAATTTAAAGACATTCCAAAAAACTTAAAATGTTATTATTGAATGAATAATCCTGTACAGTACAGTAGACCCCCCTATAAAACGGGTTCATATAATACAGATTCGTATATAATGGCAAAAAATTGTGATTGTATTCATATAAACACACTAAAAGAGTCTCGTATGATATGGTAAAACGTCATCGCCGACTCGTGTTGCAATAGGATTGGTTGAATCTAGACCAATAGTGGATATTGCACAAACAGTTGAGTTTAAATGAGCAGCGGACCTACTAAAAACCATTTATTATTTAATGGCCAGAAAAATTATATTTATGTTAATGATGTCTCCAAAGTTCAGCAAATTTTTCGCAAAAAAATAATTTATCAGGAAACATACACCTGCTGTTCGATGTGTCACTCCACAACGAAAACAAGCTTAAGCAATGGTGTCATCGAACGGTGCACACTCGGTAAGTAATCCTACAATTTTTTGTTTATAGCATAGTTTATATGGATTATTCCCAAAAAATTATACATGTTTTGGAAATGTTGAGTCAAATTAGTCTAGAATCAATTAATTTTATGGAAGAAAACCTTTCAAACAGCTGTAGTTTGTAAACTGAATACATGCCAGGCTGTGATTGGCTCATGTATTTAAGGACTTGTAAAACATGAATTTTACAAAACATGGAACGTATCTACTGTGTTATAGGTGGGTCTACTGTATATCATTAAAAAGCCTTGATTTTTTAAATACAATTAACAATAGTTTCACACTTAATTAAGAGATCATCTGGTGAATTTCAAAGTTTGAAAATTTTTCTAACCTTAAAAATTGCATTTTTTTTTAGAGTGACTTGAATCTAATTTTAAAGAATTGGTTAAACTTTTGCATATACCATATTTCCTGTAATAATCACCCATGTAACTTGTACAGTCGACCCCCCTATAATTACGGTCCCAATAATTACGATTCCTATAAAACTGCAAAAAAATTGTGACGGTATCTGTAAAAAACAGTAAAAAACCCCCTATAATTATGTTAAACGTCATCAGGCAGCCAACTACTTTCCCGCCGTCCGTAGCGCCACGCTACGGAGAGATTTCTATCGTCTGGACAGTATTATATAAATTATATATAAACTAGCAGGTGGGCCCGGCGTTGCTCGGGCAAAAGTAACGATAACTAAGATAAAGATTATTATGTTACAGTAAACCTTACCCGTTTTCACAGAATGCAAGAATTGGGTCCCCTTGTTTCCAGACTAATTAGAGAATTTTTAGATGGGTCTAAAAATATGTTCGATTTCCCGCAAAAACGAAAAAAACTGCATCTGCGTCTTGCACGTCGCTTTCTCTTAACAATTCCATTGTTACGTAGCATTTCCATTGTTGACACTTCCATTGTTACTTAGCACTTCCATTGTTACTTAACA
>NW_019384683.1:502880-524889 GCF_000671375.1 Centruroides sculpturatus
AGCCGAACTACTTTCCCGCCGTCCGTAGCGCCACGCTACGGAGAGATTTCTATCGTCTGGACAGTATTATATAAATTATATATAAATTAGGTACTGTACATATAATTATATATTAATTATATATAAATTAGGTACTGTATATATAATTATATATTAACTTATTGTAACTTTGTTATAATTAAATATATAATTTCCGCCGTCTAGCGTGGCGCCACCTACGGAGATTTTTACGCTAACTATTGTCTGTACAGTATGTAAATTAGGTACCATAAGTCTAATACAGTACTGTAATTTTATACATTTCTTGTGAAAGAAACATTTCTTATTCAACGGCGATTAAAATTATTTATATTAATGATGTCTCTGAAGTTCAACAAAGTTTTCGCAGAAAAATAAGTTATCAGAAATCGGCCGTGGTTTGGTGTGCTGCTTCGCGATGAAAACAAGCTTTAGCAATGGGGTTGTCGAATGGTGCATACTCGGTAAGTAATCTTACAATTTTTTGTTTGTAGCGTAGTTTATACGGATTATTTCCAAAAAATATATACGTATTTTGGAAATGTTGAGTCAGATTAGTCTAGAATCGATTAATTTTATGGATTAAAACCTTTCAATCAGCCGTAGTCCGTAAACTTTACAAGTGTCGGGCTGTGATTGGAACGACTCGTAAGAAATCAGATTCCTAAAAAATGCAACGTATCTATGATCTTATAGGGGGGTCGACTGTATTTTGAAGTAAACTGCACCAGTTGACCTAAACAGGGGTACATTAGTGATGTTTGATATTATCAAATAAATAACTATCAATACAATATTTCCCAGAATTGAAATTGGAAAAATGAATACTGGCTAATATCATTATTGATATTCAATATTACTGATATCAGGAATTATCAAAATTTACAAAGTTAATTAAGGTAATTTAGTGGAATGCCGTCTGTGGAAGCTGTGGAAGTGCCACTTCTCTTTATTTTATAAAATATAAATACATATTATGCAATTATTTTTAATATTTTAATATACTTTGAATTAATTAAAATTTATATTTTATTATAACTGCATTATGTATCTTATTACGAATTTCTATACTATATATGAAAAAAAAAGATTTGTATGGTATATTAGAATATAAATTCATTTATGCATATTCCCAATGGAAGTGCTGTATCGTCGAATATGGGACAGCTTCCATGGCAAAAATATTTGAATCATATAAAGCAGCCAAATTATACACATTCGCGCACGTGCTTTACAGAGCTCCAATCTCACGCGGTTTAGTTTATGGATGCTACAAACCAAAATATCGTATAACACTTCCAACCAATGATTCTATCCAGGGCCAGCACAGCTTCCCTATCATGAAATGTCACCACACGCCACTGTAATTCAAGTACTTCATTCAAATTATTTTTAATATATTTGTTACAATATTCTGATTTAACTAGTTTTACATTTCTTTTAAAATTGTGCTTTTTTTCATTCTTACAATGTCAATATTTTTTTATTCTAATAATCACGTCCAAAACAGGAAAAAAAATCTCAGTGGATGATTATTCATGATATACTATTGTGGTATATAAAAATATTGTATTAGAAAATTCTAAACTAACAAATAGAAATATATGATTTATAAAGAAATTAATAATGACATTTACAATCAATTCTCAATAAAATGAATTCATTTGTTCCAAGTGAAAAATTCAAGGATATAGTTAAGTTATTCTTATCAAAGAATAACAGAAATTTATTCATTTAAAGTAATTACTAATTACAGTTTTGATGCTTTCCAATAAACTCCAAACGATTAGCTGTTAGTTCAATTTCATCTAATTTATCAAAAATGTCTTGGAGAACATTTTTTTTATACATGTAATAACATAATAACACAGTTAATTGCATCTGAGTCGGTAACTAACAGATGCAATTATCTATGTTACTATGTTATTACATTTTGATCTGGTAACAAGTTCATTGTCACTATTAACTATATCATAGTTACCATGTTTCACAAAGTTTTCAGTTGTTAATTCTTAAAGCTAAATTACCATTAACATTAAAGTAGTGAGTTTGGAAAGTTCCAATTGCTTCTCAAACAAGATAGTGCACATTTCTTGTAATAAACTTAAAATGTTTTTATTGAATGAATAATCCTGTATATCATTAAAAAGCCTTGATTTTTTTAATACAATTAGCAATAGTTTCACACTTAATTAAGAGATCATCATCTGGTGAATTTCAAAGTTTGAAAATTTTTCAAAACTATCAATTTAAGTTTACTTTATTGAAGCATATTATCTTTGTCCTGCAAGAACTTATCAAATATTTTTAACATTACATTTATAGAACATGGAAAATCTTCCTGAAAATACCGTATTTACTCACATATAAAATTTTATTCATTTTTCACTGCTTCAAAAACCTTAGTTGTCTTATATGCACAAGCGAAGGATTCTTTGTGTGTTTGCAATAATTTTTGTGAACCATGTATTCGCATTTTTTACCAGATGCTCACCTTCTGGTGTTTAAAAAACAAAAGTATTTTATCTGAGTAGTTTCATCATTCTTGTGTATTGTCAGGAGTAAAGATGAATAGCAATAAAAAAAGAAAAGCTTTTCAATAGAATTCCAAACTGAAATTCCAAAAATCACATGGGAGCCCAATATAAGTTTTAATCCATTCTCATGTGAAAACAGATGATTATTCAGAAATCAGAATTTGGTGAAACTCATCAGTGTAATCGACAGAGAGTGGATTCGACTGTTAAGAATTGGCAAAAAAGGTTCCCAGTTGTTGAGCTTTACATAAACAAATTATGTTGTTGATTTTACAAGATTTTTCCTTAAAGTTTAAAATGCCAATAATTTTTGCAGGACAATGTATGCATTTATGTTCATTTGATATTTTACTTGTGATTAAACAAAATAAAATTACAATTGTATTAATAAATCTAATTTTCTTTATTTTGATCTTTAAAGTCACACTTCATTCTATATGCGAGATCGTCTTATAAGCGAGTAAATATGGTAATTTATCTTAATGAGAACTGATTGTAGTTTCATTTTCTTTTGTGCTTTCATGCAGTTAAATTTTTCTGAAATTATAATTTTTTAATTTTGAGTTAAGTGAATTAAACAATAATTCATTCACTATATATATTAATTTACAAGTTTTCATATTTGTTATAAAATGGAAGTAGTTCAATTTTTTTTAATCATTTTTTTAACATTTCCAGTTTAATTTGAAATTAACTTATTACTTTTAAATAAAGTTATTTCAAAATGTATAATTCAATGCTGATATAATGCCTTCCTTATATATAAGGAAGGCATTATGCAGAAGATGTATTCATGAGTATTCATTGGCATTATAATCCCAATGAATACTCATGAATACATCTTCCCCACAAATACAGAACTTTTCAGTTCTGTGAGTTAAGGCTATCTATATGCATAGTTTTTGAGCCATTTCTGACTGTCTTCTTCCCTGTTCTATACAATGGTTTACTTTTCACAAACCCTCTCCTTTTAAACTATAAATGCCATACTAAATGCATGATTTTGCATTGAAGATGACATAATTATCACCAAAATCACATCTTTCAAAATCTCAAACTCATATTAACCCCATTCAGTGGAATATCCAGGATTTTGAGAATATGGATGCTTCTCAAGATAGATTCAGGAAATACTGAGGCAAGTGCCCTCAGGTGTTTTTTGGGGACTGTTACTCAATTACCTTACTCTGTGCTCCACATTTTTTGACAAGTGTTTCTGAGAAATATTAGTTAAAATTTTTCTGCTTGAATAAAATTACTTTCTGGCATTGAATTCATGTAATATGAGTTGTTATATTTTTATTTTAAAGTAAAACTGGTTGCTGTGGTATCAAGGGAGTGCTTTTTTTTTATTCTTTCTGCCCTGTGGGCACGAAGAGGGCTATCAAGGGAGTGCTGCAGCACTATAAGCATGCTGTAGATATGACCAATCTCATTACTATTTATAACTCATATTATAAATAACTAATTCACTCTTAATTTCTCAATGTTTGTTTTGTGTTACAAACAAGTACTTTCAATTCTTTTAAAGGATCATCTTCATGTTTGTTGAATATTATAAAATTATACAAATGTATTACAGGATAATCATTGAATGAATTTAACAGAATATTATAACAAATGTAACAAGAGTATTGTATTGGATGAATGAATTTTAACATTTGTATGATTTTATTATATTCAAAAAAAATCTGATGATTCTTTAAAAAAAACTGACAGTACTTGTTTGAAAAACAGAGCAAATGATAGAACATTAAAGACAAATTAGTTATTTATGGAAATATTTCAGTTAATTCATTACTTATATCATTCATATTGTTTTAATTATTTCGATTTAGAATCATACTTTATTTAGTACCTATTTGGAGATGAGAAAACAATAATTCTAAATTGAAGATTATACAGGTCAACAAAAAAAAATTTTTTTTTTGGTGTCTAGGATTTTAGAACTGATTTTAGCTATATTTGGGTTGCTGAATCCAAATATGAAATCAGTTTTTCTCTATCAGCTCTACTTTTTTAGATCTGTGTTTTTTTAACGTACAGTGCTACATGAAATGTTCAGCTCTAATTCCAGTTTGTACAGTTCTAAATCACATATGCAAGAATTGATTCCTGTATATTTTCCCCATTGTTAGTCTGCCATCCAGTTAGTTCATCAGCATCAGGACTTCATTCATCTCTTTGTTCTCAGTGGTTCCAAGAATTGTTAATCCCACCCCAAGGGAAAAGGGTTATAAAGGAAAGTTGTAGAAGGAAAGGGAAACAAAGAGCAAAGTACTGTGTTCTAGATGCTTTTATTTGTGTTGTTGAATAGAAATAAAATGAGTTCAAGTAGAAGAAGTTATGTAAATCATTCTGATGTGTTTTGCTACATATGCGGAGAACATACATTAAAAGAAAACAGAAAAACTATTAGTGACTTTGTAAAGAGAGCTTATCTTGGATACTTTGGTGTTAAACTTGGTGATCAGGATAAAAGCTGGGCACCGCATCAGATCTGTAAAACTTGTACAGAACATTTACGACAGTGGACTACTGGGAAAAGAAAAAGTCTGAAATTTGGCGTACCGATGGTTTGGAGAGAACCCAAAAATCACTTCAATGACTGTTATTTCTGCCTAGTAAATATTAATGGAATCAATTGTAACAACCGTAGCAAGTGGATTTATCCTGATTTAGTCTCTGCAAGATGCCCGGTCCCTCACACAGGAAGTGCCAGTTCCATCATTTCACCAGCTACCAGAGCTCTGTGAGGATGAGTATCCCTCTGATCCTAATGAAGGTGACTGTGATTACGAGAGAATGCCATCAATTCCTCAATGTTTCAACCAGGATGAGTTAAATGACCACACCAGAGATCTCAACCTGCCAAAAGAAGCTTCTGAATTATTGGCTTCCAGGTTGAAGGAGAAAAATTTACTGGAGCAAGGAACCAAAATTACCTTTTACCGTACAAGAGAAAAGGATCTGCTACCCTTCTTCTCTCAAGAAGACAATCTTGTGTTTTGTCACGAAATTAGAGGACTCTTGGAAAAAATGGGCCTTCTTGAATATTTTTCAGATGATTGGCACCTATTTATTGACAGCTAAAAACAAAGTTTGAAATGTGTCCTACACAATGGGAACAAATATGGTTCAATACCAATTGCTTACTCAACGAAAATGAAAGAAGAATATAACACTATAGCTCTGGTCTTGGAGAAGATAAAGTATCGTGAACATTAATGGGTAATTTGTGTAGACTTAAAAATGGTAAACTTTCTCCTTGGACAGCAAATTGGCTACACCAAATATCCTTGCTTCTTGTGCCTCTGGGATAGCAGAGACAAAACACACCACTGGGTTAGAAAAGAGTGTCCTAAGAGAGAAAACATGGACGTTGGAGAAAAAAATGTCATTAACGACCCCTTAGTTGGACAAGAGAAAATCATCTTTCCTCCACTGCACATCAAGCTAGGTCTAATGAAGCAGTTTGTAAAAGGCTTTTGATAAGAAGGGATCATGCTTTGCATATATAGGGGAAAAAATGCCTCAGTTAAGTATAGAAAAAATTAAAGCAGAAATATTTGACAGCCCACAAATAAGACAACTCATTAACGATCTTGCCTTCGTAAATTCGATGAACGAAGCTAAGCGAAAAGCCTGGACTTCATTTGTTGCAGTTATCAGAAATTTTCTAGGCAAACGCAAAGCTGAAAATTATGTTGAACTGGTAAACAAGACGCTTAACAGTTTCAAATCCCTTGGGTGTAATATGAGTATTAAGGTGCACTATTTACACAGTCACTTAGACCGTTTTCCTGAAAATTTAGGAGAAACCAGTGAAGAACAAGGTGAAAGATTTCACCAGGATATTAAAACTATGGAGGACTGCTACCAAGGAAGATGGGATATGCATATGATGGCAGATTACTGCTGGAGTTTAAAAAGGGATTGCTCCAAAATACATTCACGAAAATCACGGAAAAAAAGCTTCCTCAATGTGTAACTGTTTAGTTTTATTGATGACTTTTTCCTCTATCTTTGTATAGAATAATATTTGCATAATATTATAATAAAAATTCCGTGTTTAGTTTTTTTACTTGATCCATGGATTTAACTTAAGATATTAAAACATATATTTCGCTAAAATGCTATATCTTAAAAATTAGAGCTCCTAGGCAAAAACTAATGCCATATTTGAATTCAGGACATCAAATTCATATGAAATCAGCTCAAAATACCTGGGCACCAAAACCACTGTTGACCTGTGTTATGTAACAGTTTACATGTTTACATTCCTTTTTTCATAATTTATACTTGTTGTAATTTTTGAATAATGAGCCTTTATTACCATAAAAAATTAATTATTAATTCATATGTCCATTTTAAATGGACATATGAAAATGCACCAATACAATCAATTAAGCATGCTTTTGTTAGTACAAACATTCTACATGTCTGTACTAACAAAAGCATGCATTTCAACATAAAAGACTTAAATTCAAATCTCCTTCAAAATATTTAATCTTGTCATCATTAAACATTATGAATAATAATTTAAATCATTATAAAAGTTTTCAATTAATAATTTAGGGAGATCTCAAAGCTAAAGATTTGCCATAGATAATACCATATACTCAAAACATTAGACTGGATTGATGAAATAAAGCATCACAACATTTGGACAATCTGCCTTCCAGGAGGACTTTGTATGGGGAAACTGGCCTAGTTAAGTGTTAGATATGTGAATAAAACCAGGAAAATTTCATATGGCCAGCCCATTGAGGAAGCATAAACTCATAATCAACAGTGTTCAGTGGTTTTATCCACTTGGCCACTGGCACTAAAAGATTTACTAGAAAGCATGCTAAACTGGAAATTATAAGAGAGTTCACTTAACAAATGGCCAATTACTAAATATTAAACATATTCTATCAACTTACTTCAGGTTCTTCAAAATTTTCCACTGATTCTAAATTGCTTTCATTTATATTAACACAACAAGTATCTTCACTAACATTGCTTTCTTTGTATTGTTCACTATTTATCAAAATGTCATCATCTATTATGTTTTCAATCTTTTTGTCCTTAGTATCTATTTCACATTTGACTTCAATAAGATTGCTTTCTTCACAATCTTCATTACTTATCAATGTATTTTCATTGATTGTATTTTCAATTTCTTTCACTTCACCTGTCTCACGTGTCTTTTCTTTGCACTGTTCACTGTTTACTATATTATGGTTGATTACATTTTCAGTTTCTTTCATTTCTTCGCATGTTTCAGCGATTGTACTTGATAACATTTTTGCTGAATTAGAATCGACTGTCAATTTTTCTGCTTGAGTCTCCTCCATTTTTAGAAAATATTCCGAAAATATAATCAAATTCTGTTCCACACTGTTAAGCTCTTTTACTTAACAGTTACTTTTCATATACTTCTGAAATACGAGAAAGTTTCGATTACTCAATTATTCGCGGTAATAAATTAGTTACATTTTATATTTAAATTGTTATTCGTTGAGTACGTTTCTTAACAAAGATGGAAATAAATAAATAACGAAAAATCACCTGTCAGAATAAACGAAATGATAACAACCATGCTACACGTGCACATTCATAAATTAAAAGCCCTCTACTAGGAGAAGATAAAGTATCGTGAACATTAATGGGTAATTTGTGTAGACTTAAAAATGGTAAACTTTCTCCTTGGACAGCAAATTGGCTACACCAAATATCCTTGCTTCTTGTGCCTCTGGGATAGCAGAGACAAAACACACCACTGGGTTAGAAAAGAGTGGCTTAAGAGAGAAANTAAAACTATAACAATTATATTTTTGCTAGACTATTTTTTTTTATTAAAGAATAAGTTCTAATTTAATAATTTTTAATATTTTGAATGAATGTATACATATACTGGTATATTCCAATAAAAGAAAGAATGGATAAAGATATTTTTTAAATATTCTAATTTAAATACTTATTAGTACTGTATATAAATAATTTATTTAAACGAAAATAGCAAAAAACTAACAACAAAAGAAAAAATGCTAAATGATTAGCATGCCAGATACTTTTTTTCTTTTTAGTGTCCATAGATTAGAAAGAAATAAAAGGTTTTTTTCCGTGCCCATTATGAACTCGGCCATGCCGAGTATGTCTAGTTCCTTATTACCCGGGGACGCCGGGTGGTAAGGAATTAAATCTCGGAACCCCCAGAGTCCGAATTGAGACTATATTAGCAAGTGAAGTCTCACGAGTGTGAAACTTCACCTGCTAATGAGGCGGCTATTCCATGAATTCTTTGCATGGTGCCTGCTGGGTCTAATTGAAGAAGTTGTGGCCGCTCACGTGGATCTTCAGGAGGGCAGGTACCAGATATGTCGGTTCCCGTTTTTCAATTTCTGAATGATACTAAATGGGCATGTCAAGCTTCAATGCTAGATAACACAAACAATCCATGTAGATATGAACATTATGAAGCATTTGTCAGAACAGTTTTAATTTTTATTTCTAATCTGTTTTATTTTGTTATATAGGTATCAGTCAAAACGAATAGATACAAAGAAAAGTATATTCATATTGAACATCGAAAATTATGATTAAATTTATCAATATGAACTAACATTTATGACTACAAAAATAATATACAATTTGCAAAATTTATTTATGTCATGCTCATATTCATAAAAAAAAATTAAAAATAAACTTCTACATTAATATTATTAAAAGATAATAGTCAAACATTTATAAAAACAAATAATTGTCGTTATTGTTTAATAACCGCAATAATTACATCAAACGTTGCGATCATGCTAGAGTGTATCATTACGATTCCTGTCATATTGTTACAAGTTACTAACTTCTTTTATCCATATTTGGCTTGTGAAGATTCCTGCATCAGTATAAAATGGATCTTGAAAAACCACGAATGGAAAAGGTTAATTTCAGCATCATTTTGTTGCAACGATATAATTCATCTCATCTTTAATATGTTTTCATTCTATCTTCTGGGGCGTAACCTGGAAAACAGATTGGGAAGTATAAAGTTCGCATTCCTTTTACTCTTCAACATCGTTTCAAGTAACCTCATCTTAGTGATGTTTTTGTATCTCGTTGGACTGAAATGGCCAAATAACATCGAAGAATGCATAACGGGATTTTCTGGAGTTAATTTCTCTCTCGATACATTTTTATGCTACTATTTGCCTTTTTATAAAGTCGATAATTGCGTTGCACACAGATTCTGGATTATAATCGCTACGATTTTTATAGTCTACTTGCTACATGGAAAATCAACATTTTGGGGAAATATTTCTGGTATTTTGACCGGTGGAATGTGCTGTTTAATAGCATTATTGGCAGGACATTAAGAATGAAGAATTTTTCTTTGAAATTTTACAAATAATTATTTTCATTACAAATCGGCATATTTTTGTCAGAGAAGAAATATTTCTAATAAAGCCGTTAATAAAAAGTCGACATTATTATTTATGTTTAAATCTCAAATTTCCAAAATACTGCAATATATTCTATACATAACCTATATATATTATTAGAATAAAAACATTTTATTTTACAGGATAACCGTTTGGGTCATCCTGCCGACTTCTGGATCGACATTAAAAATTCAAAATATGAGAGTTTTTAATTATATTTAAATGTTATTATTCTAATTTTAAAATATCTATTAAAAATATGTTATTATTTGATAAAAGGTAGCGTTTATAATAAAATTTTTTAAAAAATGTTATTAGTGAATTTTTTTAAAAAAAGAAAAAAGTTTGAAATTTTCTCAGGTGGCGCAAAGTCGTCAAAACAATTTGAAAATTGTTGATCGAAAATACGAAGCGTGAGTGAAAGATTTTATTTCGAAACTTCTTATTAATTAAATAATCATTTAAAGGTGAAGATATTTGTTCCAACATTGAACTTAATTACTCTATTTTAGGTTTTAAAATTAAATACTGACATGATATGTTTTTTAATTGAATTATTATTATTATTTTTTAATCACTTTCTGTTTGTCTTTAATGACAACATTAATTTGATGACATTTTCAATTCAATTCGACAATATGTTGGCATTGATTGCGGCTCAGACTCATCTAGATTTAAATTCATGTTGTTGTAGCAACAATATTCCAAATGTAAACAAACCAGAGCAGCTTAGTGAAGAGGAAAGAAGAATTGTAGTTGGCGAATTTTACAAACATAGAAAAGGGGAAAAGTTTCTTAGTTAAGCATTTTATAGATATAGGAATGGCAAAGAGGACAGTTTACAGCATCATAGAAAGGCTAAAAAGTGGTAAGACTATTGCTAGATTTCCAACGAGTGGAAAAATTAGAAATGACAGATGACTAAAGGGAGTCTTTGGAAAGAGAGATGATTGGGAAAGTTGGACGGTGACTAAGAAAACTTGGAAGAAAGTTTAAAATATCTCATCAGTTTGCTAAAAACATTTTATTCAGCAAAATATCTTTTGGAAGTGAAAGTTGGCTCTAAAACATACAAAAAAACAACTGATGTGAAAAATGTATGAGGGTGTTTTCGGGACTTCAAATGAACTAGATGTTGTGGTGAATGATGAGTTGTATTTTACCTTTGATAGAAATGACTGCACTGGGAACAACATGTACTGTTGTAAGGATGGGGGTTGAGATTGATCTATAAAATTTAATTGCCGTGCAAATTTTTCTCAAAAATGTTGGTTTAGATAGCAATCAGTCTGAAAGGAAATTTCAAGCATTCATAACATCCTCCTGCATCTGCATCAGAAAAGAAGTGTATGCAAGTAGAGTATATTAAGAGGAGGCTGATCCCATTCTTCAAGAAACACCATTCAGATGGTCTGTTGCCTTCTGGTCAGACCTTGCAGCTGCACATGATGCAATGTATACAGCACATTACAGAGACAGAGTTTACGTTAAACAACATATAACAACCGAACAGTGTCTAGACATTGGCTGACTGAACTGTGGTTTAAAATGAGTTACAAAGATGATGATCATCCATTTCTGAACACCATCTAAATCAGGGGTGTCCAGCCCGTGGGCCGCATGCGGCCCAAGGTAAGTTCCAATGTGGCCCAATAAACATGTAAACAAAATCTACAAATGTTTTAATTTTTTATTATTTATTTATTTCATTGGCATAAACTCAAAAAAGGTTTCACAAAGCCGTAAACCTTTATTCATATTTTATTTTTGAGTGGAAAGAAAATATTTTCAAATACTTGGAGATGTGTGAATGCGGAAGGATTACTAAATAAAGCTGGAGTCGTGGATTATAGGACTCAAAGGATTATAGACCCAAATTTGGGAAAAGGAGGGAAAGATGAGAAAGGACAAAAGATTTAGTAGTGAGAAATGTTAAATAGATCTGTTAAGCAAATATGGACCCGTAATTTTTCAACCTTTTTCACTTCTTTATCTTTTGTTTTTTGCCTCTTTTTTCCGCACTTGGGTCTATAATCCTTTGATTCACAACTCCAGCTTTATTTAGTATTTCTTCCAACGTTGCAAGATTTGGCTACATTGGGCCTAATGTGGCTACTTTTTTGGTTTGACGTAAAAAATATCATTTGGCGCTTTGGCTACTTTTTCGGTTACATATTAGAGTAGAGCGTCGATTATCTGAAAGTCAATCATCCGAAAGAATTCCAGTCGGCAAATTTAAATTTTCGCCAGTGCTGTGGCGCTGCAATCTTTGGCTATGTCTTGGGCTACTCAAATATTTTACGTTTTTGATACTAAATTAACTTCTGAAGTATAATTTTTTATTGTTTTTATATTTTTCNAGTTATAATATTTATTATTATTATCTACACATGTTAGTCCTTAAATATACTTGTATATTCGGCCACAAGTATATATTATATATATTTGTGGCCTACAACTCCTTTACTTCTTCCAATGCGACCCAGAGAAACAAAAAGGTTGGACACCCCTGATCTAAATGAACCTCAACAAAACAGCTATTATTTTCTTCGCTGTTACTCCCCTCTTTTAGGAGTTGTTCAGCCAATCAGGTTATTCATTTGTGATGTCAAGAAAAACTTCAATAAGGTTGCCATCTATCTTCTGGACACTTCCAGCAGAATAAAATCTTAAAACCGTCAACAAACACAGTTCGGCAGTTAATGACAATCTTTTTCCATTTCAATGTTTAATTTCTTTGTCAATACAATTTAAAATATGAACAATTCCAGATTTAGAAAATTTATACTTAATTTGAATTTGTCTTCAGAATAGATTTTTAAGGAATTATTTGTATCTTGTATTACTCTCTCCCTTCGTAATTGTTGAGCTGAATAATTTTAAATATTTTATTACTTTTATTTTTATTTCTATAAAAAGATTGAAGTAATTATTAAGATTTGTTTAACAGAACATTCTGACAAGGAGATTATAACAATAATGACCCTGAAATGCATTAAAATTTTATAATCAACATGATTGTTCAGTTGTAAATAAAAGCATCTGTTTTAATTGTAGTCTTAAGTCTTCACCTGTTTGAATATTGGAATTGGAACATTTAAAGCATTTAATTATATTATTTCTGATCTAAGCAATTAATTAATGAATAATTTTGTTGATTCATCTTATTTACAACATTTATCAAAAAAATGATATCCATTTTTTTATCTAAATTTTGCAACAAACAAAACAATGTGACAACTTCCACTTAAATTAAAATGCCATCTAAACCTGCTGTTGAGCAAGTCTAAAAAGTAGACTAAATAACCAGTTTTTAATTGCCATCTAAACTGCAGCAAACAAGAAACGTCATCTCTGCAACAAAATTTTTCTGAACTGTAGTCTAGACTATCTCTAAACTGTCATCATCTAAACATTGTTTCTTTAATTGGCCAATACAGTTTCCATGATAGAGGAATATGGAGTCCTTTATGTTAGCAAAGAGGACAATGTTGCAAATGTTTCTCAGCTGTGACCAACTGAATAATTTTGGCACTATCTGAAACAGGTATATGAAAATGGGTGGTTTGCCAACAATGAAGTGGACTGCATCAAGTCCAAGTCCAAGCTTTGCCTATTTAATTCAGAGCACTTTTGAATTCTGATGGCTGACATCAAGACTAAAATCAGAAAAGCCACTGATTGTGGACCAGATTCCATAATTTAGAGACAGATGAAAATAATTTTCTCAATTTTTTGTTCCTGGATAATTGTATTGTAAAAGTGAAGAAGTTTGAGTTTTGTGCAGATTTTTTATTTACATATCCTTACTGTATGATTTAATATGTATATATGAATCAGGCTATTTTTCAGCCAGCATGTGCTACTATGCTATACCAGCAGTAAAAACAATACTATATGTTCAGTCACCATGTATGCATACAGCAATAACTTTAGAAAAAGACTACTGACTAGAATGAAGAGGTTTATGTTAAGATACTTGCAATACACATCAGATATGCAGTCTGTTCTGTGTAAAGTTGTCATACTCCTGAATTTTTGAGATTTGTCTAATTTGTCCTAATTGGGACAGTCTAGAAAATTTTTCCTAGACTGTCCCAAAATATTCCAATTTGTATTTAAAAAAGTCAAATAAGAATTGTAGGTGGCAGGTGTTGTTCATACATATGTTACCTGTCCTTATATCTGCATGTCCTTAGTAATATCTGGTGAATACATCATATTCTGTTGACCTGTGTAGTGCAGTGTGATGGCTTCAAAACTATTGGTGGTTTCATGTAATCATTGACATTGCATCAGTGGTTACATCTGGCCTTAGACAAACTTTTTTCTTTTTATACCCTGTAGGCACTTAGAGGACTCTTATTTTTAATCATGTCCTTCCTTAATCTTGAGAACAGAGTTAAGGCTGTTATACACGTTACGGAAATCCTCAAAGGATGTACTTAACAGACGAAAAAAAATTGGATATAACTGGCTGAATCGAACATAGTAATTTACAAAACTTATTAAAATATTTCCCAACGTATAAAGAATTATTTTTATTTAAAGGTGGATAGATAGAAAAAAAATCATGGTTAATCCTCAAAGGATTTAACGTAACGTGTATAACAGCTTTTAGATGAAAATCAAGACCAGGTGTGGCAGGAGCCCCAATTAACTATATACAAACTTCTAGTTCAAACTGGAAGTCATGTTATTCCAGTTCAAAAATTTTTCCTTGAAAGAAATTAGATAGATACATCATACTTTTCCTGTTAGCAATAGAGTCTCAAGAATACTAATTTGAGGTGGAGAAAATTGCAACCCAGCATTACGATGTTGTCACAATAAATAATTGCTAGTTATTCATATTTTCATTTAGACTTCTTACAAAACATATATTATACTTTATGTAGTACCACATATATATGCTTGGATGGCTCAAATTAAATTTTGACTTTGAAAACTTGGCATTTTCTGGTAAAAAATAATAATAAAGTATGAAAAAATTATAATCAAAGAATGTGGTTTTGAATAAAACCAAACAGTATGAACCTGGTTTGAATTTCAAGTAAGATATTGCAATTTAAGAAAACTTAAAATTTACTGCCTTAATTGCCTCAAGAATATCAGCTGCAACTGAAAAGATACATGTACAGCATAAAGCTAACTCTTTTTCCTGAACATGTATCTTTTCAATTGCTCTTTAATCATAGATCTGTGACAAGCATAGACAACTACTACACTTGAGATTATACACTTTGCCTGCAAGTAATAGTGCTTCCATACAAAAATAATTGGAACAAATTTAATTGTGCCATTAAAAGTAAAATTACTGTATTTCTTTGATTCTGAGATGCATCACAAGTTTGAAATAAAACTTTAAGAATTTTTTTCATGGAGAGAACTTAAATTTCAAAATAATCAATTTTATTAAGTTTTGTTAAGTAAAAAGTTAGTAAAACAATATGATATAAATGCCATCAAATAGATATTTGGTAGCTCTTTTTCCATGCTCTTCTGCATATACAATAACTCTTAATGCTGCATCATTATATTATCTTGAAGATATTTCAGATGTTAAAATAGAGTTTAAATTAAACACTTATTACTAGCAAATCTCATTTTAACATTAACTAATGTGACCATTGAGTAGTATAGCCAAAATCATTATTAATAGTGTATGATGTAGAACTTTGTGATAGCTGATATTAGCTTTGCATGATGATGGTAAGACAAGCTACTTTGAACAAATAAAGATAGATTTAAAAAAGTGCATCTTAGAGTCAAGGAAATGTGATATATTTTGATATAAAATTTGCAAATCCTTGGATGACTTTAGTATGTTTACATTCTTCTGTGATTTTTACATGAGCTGACCCTGTTTATATGTTATATACCAGTGTATATATAAATATTTTTTTTAATTAATTAATTGCTATGAGAAGTATTTCATATGTACAATAATTTTATTATAGTTTTGAAATACTACATTCCTAATTTTAAAAAACTGTACTTTTTATTAAGTATTTTCTAATATTGTATTTTAAAGATAAGGATCTCAGATATAAAATTAAAATTATTAATATAACTTTGAATTTTTTAGTTAGTTTAAATAATGGCGAATGAAAGAGCAATGTATCAAACCAGAAATATATCTTCAACTATAGGGCAACTACTACAAGATATTCATTTAGAAGCAGCTCCACCAAAACCTAAACCAAGTATTTTTAAATTTTAATGATAAATAACAATAATAGTTTAAAAATTAATTATAATAATAATACTTAATGAGATAGTATATAAAAGTAATTTAGTAATTTTGATGAAATGTTTTCAGAACCAAAACCAAAAGATTATGCCAAAGAAAATTTTAAAAAACTAAAAGAAATCCAAGAGAAATGTAAACAAAAAGAGGAAGAAAAATTAAAGTTATTGCAGAAGAAAATGGGACCAAATAAATATAAAAATGTTAAATCTAAAGTTTTCAGTGTATCGGTGAGCATTTACATTATTATTCTTTATTTTAATTATGAGATTTTTATATATTTATATTGGTACATAAAATATTTCATTCTATTTCCATTTGAAATTTTGATATTTTAGATTCAGACTTTTTAACTATAGTAAATTGTTTTATATAAAAGAATAATATATCAGCTAGTATTTTAATACCATAATTTAATAGTTGATCAAAATACACTGTTAGTAATTGACTATTAAGTTATATAATTATTTATCACATTTAATGAAAGATAGACAGAGAAATTAGGCATGATTGGAAATGAAGTTTTAGCAATTTTCTGATGCCAAAGATATCTATTATTGGCGGCCAGATTTTTAATTTGTATATAGTAATGAGATTGTTGGAGGATTGCATTATTAGAATTAATATATTACATATATTTTAATATTATAATTAATATGTGAGGGGCTGGACCGGTTAGCAGCTGTTACAAAAGGGGCTATTTAGCTATATACATACATTTTTAAATATTTTAAAAATTTTAATTTAGTATAATACAAAGCTACAAAAATGTAAAGCAACATCCTGAAAAATTGCTGGCTAATGCTACTTGGAGGAAAAAGGAAAATTTAGTTTTCTTTAATATATGCCTTATCTTGATTTTCTCACATCATCTGGTTGGGTAACACATCTGATCTTCCTGTCAGCTGACGAATTTCTCAGGTGGTGATTGGGAGAAAATCAAGATAAAAAGGGCACATTTTTGCTTGCTCGAGGCAGTTCGTGCCACATAGGACTCCTCCTGCTACTCATCCTGCTACTCATCCTGCTAACCATTTTACAACGAAGTCCAGCCTAACCTCACTACAGCAAACCAGCTCCATCGAAATGCCCAATGAGGTAATATGAATTTATTGTAAACTCTCTCTCTCTCGCGACATAGGGAACTTAGGTCCGGTATATCTCCATTTTTGTATTTTCTTTATTTTATTTTTATTAAATGTTTGATTTTGTTGAGTTTATTAATGGACTCCTCTATTATTGCTTACATCTAATTGCACAACCCCACAACTTTTCACTCAAACTCTTTTAAGATTAAGCCATCCCGTGACAAAGTGAGCGGATCTTTCAGATCTTACAATTAGAGGGCACTGACCCCTCGTATTCTCACAAATATATAACTATCAATATATTAGAAGAGTTGCGCTTTTGCTTGCTTCTGCCTCGTTTTTTATAGCATTATGTAATATGAGAGCTAAGATATTCGAAGGTTTAAGGTGCTCTGAGTGATGTCAAAGCCATTTTGGTTGAAGTCATTTAAAGTCACTATGTGAGAATTGTTAAGAGCAATTATTTGCTTCCATAAGAATTATTTGATTAGGTATCTTATCTCTTCATGAAAGACCAAATATTCTCTTTAAACTTATTAAAATATAGTTAAATTTCACAAATGAAACCCTACTTTTATTAACCTTATTAACATTGTGATTTGATGATTTATTGGCAGCGAGTTTTTATTTTGGTGTCCTGATCAGTACTGAACCTTTTTTTGTAGTGGTAATTGGAAGATTGGTGTGAAGTTGAAAAACGGTTGTCATTTATTATGTATTGTATTTCCTGGAATTTTTCCAATTTTTTATATATGTATTTTTGAAATTGAAATTGAGAAGTGTATTCCATTGGACATAAAATTTGCTATTAAGTTGGGTTTTCAACCATCAGAGGCATTTTGTCAAACATGTTATGGCCAACAGAAAATATTTTTTTGGGAGGACTGAAAATTGGTAGCTTTCTTCTGTAATATATGCAAGGTTTTCACTTTAGCATTTGAGGGTAGCATTCAGAAGCAGATTTGGCAAAATTATACTATTCTTCATATGACATTTAGTTTGCACAGAGTGTCACTTGAATCTTGAATGTGGTGTGTGTAGTAGTGAGCTTGAGCAATCAAACAGCTGCAGACTGGAAAAACTTCATACAACATATGATGGTTTCTCTGTTTAATTTAACTTCTATGAAAATTGGTATTCTTGGCAAGACTGTAAAGATTAATGAGACAGTCATATTTAAATGAAAGTATGAAAAAAGAAGATTGTTGAAAGTTACCAGGTTGGTAATCAGAAGCATCTGTTGCAAAGATAATTCTTACATTGTGACTAAAGTAAATGACAGGATGGAATACAGTCTAAATTGGATAATTAAAAATATGTAAATTAAGGGAGCACAGTTTTTATAAATGAATGGAAAGGCTACAACCATATTGATGATTTGGAGGGAATTGAGATAAAACATGAGACAGTGAAACATGCTGAACATTTTGTGGATCTTCTATAGGAGTGCACACTCAGAAAATTGACTGTTTGTGAGGCTGCCTAATGAATTGAAAGAATTTTTCATCACACTACACTGAGGATCTATCTGATTTTTATCTTCATGCCTTTATGTATTAAAAAAAACTGTTAAGTTGGGAGAGATTAAAACCTGGTGAATGATTCAAGATTTTTGTTGAGCATACAACAAAAGTCTACCCAAGAGCAGAACATAATATAGTGCAGTGTTTTTCAACCTTTTTCATTGAGTGGCACATCTAATTGAAAAATAACAAATCGTGACACCCTTGACCAGCGGCGGATCTAGAATCTGAATAAGGAGGGACTAATGGGCCAGATGAATTTTTTGCGAAAATGAATATTACGCGCAACGCAAAAGTGTTTCTACGTGTTCAAAATCAAAATTTAAATCCATTGAATTTCGTCGAAATACCTACATGTAAAATAATAGTCTCGCTATTGTTTTTTAAATATAGTTTTATTATCAAATATATCATCATTTTATATTATCATTTTATTGATATTTGTTACGTTTTTTATACTATTTTGATGCATATATAAAATAAATATTTCATTATTTTTTTCTTATCTTTTTCATATCAATTTAAAAAATTTATGTTAAAAAAATGATAAAAAATTGTTTATTTGTCATCATTGCTTTTGAATACTACGAAAATACTGTAATATGCACCTACTTTGTGATTAAAACCACACGCTTTTCAAAGTACAATGCAATGCTTTTTAATGCATATACAAGACACAAGTGTCCATGTCGTTCTTCTCTGGTACTGGGACTGGGAACATGAAGGCCAAGCAATGTGGTTTGGGCGAAGTCGTGCGTACACGTAGCATAGAACATTACATTAACATGCGATTAGTCATAGTTTCTTTGCTTACTAGATATCTCGTAGCAAAATAGAACTGACAATGAGTTATCTTGAACTACACTTAAGTAAATTTCGAAGAAAATGCCTAAAGGCTCTAAACTTTGCGACACTCCAATCGTGGCGCCGAGGCACCCTAAGGTGCCGCGGCACCCCGGTTGAAAAACACTGCTATAGTGTGACATGAACCTGAGACAGTACCTGTGGCACCAAAGAGTATTGTGAAGAAAAGTGTGCAGAACAAGAAATAAACAGAGAAGCCATCTACTTCAAGTGCTATTCCAAATTCAAAGAAAAACAATTTAGCCATATTTTTTCAATGAGTAGAAGTTTATGCATTTATTATTTATGTTATGCTGACACCATCTTTCTTGCAGACATCATGTTTGCAAATAAGATGACAACTGGAAGTTTCACCATTGGAGTTCTATTTGTGCAATTTAACCTAGAATACTTTATAACTATTACTGTTAAAATTCAGAATAAAAAAGCAGTAATAATAATGTCGATAATAAATTTCTGTACACTCTAGTGCATAGGAATTGTAAATCTCTGTAAAAATCTTGATTGGCAAATACTTTTTTTATGGTAGATATTTTTTTAGTTATCAGTATTCAAATTTTTTTGTGTTCACAGTTAAGATCTACAGTTTAGAAGTTAACCAGTAAGCATTCACATACTAAAAGTAAATTGAACTGTAATTGGTTAACTTCTAACTCTTGATTCTTTGTTGAGAATACGGCCATTATAAAAAGTTAAAAATTTTGTTTAATGTACATCTTGAAGGATGTTTATTTGTATTCATCAGGATTCAGAAATGACTCTACAGAATCTAACCTAATATTATCAATAGATTAACAGAAAAAGTATCATGTTTATTTATATAATAAAAGTAAACTTTATTCTTATTATTTAATTTGTCTCTTAATTGGAATTAAAATTTCTATGAAGGGTTATTTATTCTTAGAAAAGTTGTTGAAATGCTTCTTTTTGGAACCATTTGAGTTTTACAAGTGATAAATAAATAAAATAACAAATTTGGAAGACTATACATTATTGCATTTTTTTTAAATACAGTGCTTTCTCAATTCTAATGCACACCTTTTTCTTGGACTTTTCTGCTCTCAAAAATAGGGGTGTGCGTTAGAGTTAGAATCAGGAACAAAGTTGATTTAATGCAGCCTCATTTGCATCATTTGCTCTTTATTCTACTTGGCAATTCTCATGTATTATGTTTTCAGTATAGACATGGTAACTTCCCTCCTAGTTTGGTTTTAATTTTGGTGTTGGTTTTGGAAGGATTTCTTGATCTTTTGAACTACAGCAAGACAAGCAAATGATGTCCAGCAGACAAGTCTCCTGTGGAACTATGTTTAAGCAAAGAGTTCTTCACTATGTTGAAGAACATTTATACAGATATTTCAGTGTGATATTGTATATGGTAAATTTCATGCTTGTGCATACCAACATCTCCTGTTAAAATGTTGATCATATAGTAATTTTAATTGTGATTTTGTATTGGTCTACAAATCTTCTGTACCTAATACTTGAGTAATAAATAAATACATTCAAAAATGTGAAATATTGTAAACATGAAAATAAAACACATTTCAAAATGCATTTATTACTTTTAAATACATTTACTTTTTGCATGTTGCAAGTTAACTGTTTTTTAGTTTTGACACCTCAAAAATCAGGTGTGTGGTAGGATGGAGCACATAATAGTTTTACATACACAAAAAGATTATAGTTATAAGATAATTTGGTATTAGAGTTAGGCATTAGGTGCCATCTCTTGCTAAGACAATATTTTCATTTAAAACACAATATTTCCATGGGAAATATTGTGTTTTAAATGGGAAATATTGTCTTTTGTTATGTAAATGGAAATATTGTCTAAGAAAATGTCTTTTGTTTATTTTTTGATTTTTATAATACAAATTTATTTGTGGGGGCCGAGGGGGGAGAAATATAACTCAACGAACGATAATATGTGATATATATCGTCATCGTCTCCCTTGCCGTTTGGATTGCCGAGCGGTAACAATCAACGACATGTGGAAGCAGTTGAGTCAGAGATAGATGCTTCGTTTACAAACAACACAACCGTTTATTTTCAATAAACACGAAAGAAGCTTACAAAATTTCCGCGATCTTTTGAAGTTCTGCGGCGGTTGCGGCCTCTGGGTCTTCCTCTCCTGTGGTTCCACGATAGTCCCATTTTAAAGGAGTGTCCCTTGTTCGAGAATGAACACTTCCATCCCGTCTCGACGACTCCAGGACGATGCGGTCGACTTCCGTTGATGGAAAGTTGTCGATCCGAGGTCGGGAGATGGAGACGAAGATGGGGGCGAGACACACACACAAC
>NW_019384683.1:526684-540342 GCF_000671375.1 Centruroides sculpturatus
GTACTATATTAAAAACTAAAATTTATTTGTTTGTAAGCTTAAAATAGATTTTTATTAACCATATATTATTTAAAATGCTTTCCTAGTGATAAGTAGATTCGGAGACAGGTAAATTCGACTTACGTCGTTTTTCGACTTATGTCGTTTTCCTGGAACCAATTACCGACGTAAGGCGAAGTATACCTGTAAATACCTTGTATGAAATCTTGATCTGCTGCAAGTGAGTCAGACACGAAAGAAGACAGTTCTGGATGACAGTTCTTATTTCCACAGTTCTTAGTTAACTAGATATTAGGCGAGGAGATATCCAAATATTTTAGCACAGGAAAAACTTGAGTGGTCCGATTGAGGAACTGGTGACAACTCCCCTTACTTTGTTGTTCTGTTCTATATTTTGAACTGTTGAAATCGATATTAGGTCAAGAGGTGATGAGAAAGCATCGTTGTCAGGCCTGAGAACTAAACAGATGTTTTTCTCCCAGGTGTGAAAGTTGACAGTTATTTATCAAGTTTATAGTTACCATATTATGAACAAATGATGTAAACACACAAGTCTGGATTCGGTTCCTCACATATTTAAATAGTAATCAATGTTTCAAATAAATATTTTTGATAAAGATTTTATTTTGTTTTTAATTTAAAGGGAAGACCAAACAGTAATATTGAATCAGAAAAACTGAATGATGAAAGTAATTCAGTAGCAACCTGTGATTCTTCTTTATCTATTTTGCCACCATCAGTTAATGTAAGTAATTTTTTTAATTCATTTTTTACAGCAGAAAAAAAAATGTTCTTACCCTCCTATATTATAAAAATAATTTTTCTATTCCTCATACAGAAAGTTATTTTTATAATAAAAATAGATTTTTACATATAGCACTAGTACACTGAGTTATGTATGAAGTCAACTTTTTTTATGTTCATTATGGGTGAACTTAACTTTCAATTGAATGACCATCATAGATAAAAGATAGGGAATGACTTTCTAACTCAGACTATCATAAGAAAACTAAATTTTCTGAATATTCAAAATTCCAGTCTCTTGTAACAGATGACCATGATGATAAAGGTGTCAGTCTGCTGTTCTGTGGATTTTAAATTTGAATCTGGATCAGAAATCACAAAATTTTTCATGTATAATCTGTCCTAGACTGTCTATGAAAAATAGACCTATCCCTTATCATCTAGCTGCTCCATTGTGATTCTGCAGAACACATGATGGGAATGGACTTTTTCTTTCCCTGTGGGCACTAAAAGGGAAGACCCTTTTAGTGCCCACAGTGCAGGAAAGAAAAAGTTAAAAACTAAAAAAGTCTCTTGTGCATTTTCATGCAACCATCTGCCAACACTTTTAAAATAATTTATTACAGTAAAATCGTAATCAGTTGAAGTTTAAAAAGAAAAACACCAACTTTAAATTAAAGAGTTTCAAGTTAATGAGCCTTAACATCTAATTTTCTCAAATTTTTCTGTGACTATAAATTTCCCATTGTCATGCCATTTATCAAGAATCTGTTCAAAGAATGATTATAAAAGTGTATAGTTTACGGTACTTTTGAGGATATTGTCAAGTCCCCCTTGTATCCCAATCAGAATGCTGGTAATACAATATCTAAAAGGATATTGACATAAAGTTGTAACGGCATGGTATTATTTTCAGCATGGAGCCATAGTGTTTATTTATCTTAATCATCTGGATAAAGTGGATCTGGAAGGATCATAGACCTATCAAAGGGTGAGAGTACATGGAAAAATAAGTCCAAGTTAAAAATACTGGCAATTTCAGCTTAATGAGACTTATATTCAAAACCCTACACACTGTGTTCAGGACTTGTTGACAGCTTTGAGTTAACACAGTTTGACTTAGCAAGGTTTTTGTGTATTACAAAAAGTATTAATGTTGATAATAAGTATTAAATAAAAATATTTAATATTAATATATTTTCTTTATGTAACAGCAGTGTGGAGATGAAAACAGTAATAAATCACCTAGTCCAAAACCTGATTTAGATGAAAATCAATTAAATGAAATTAGAGGTAATTGTGATAATGATTTAATTCATTTTGAAGATGATAATTCAACATCCTCTCTGAAAGAAAGAAATCCAGATGACTCTAATGAAAATCCTTCAGATATTGATTTTTCTAAAGAATCTAATCAGACTGAAACACATGCTGATGTACCAACTCACCAACACTTTAGTGCTGTAAGTTATTAGAAAAATTAAACACACAAAAATTTATTTATTTTATATTAAATAATAAAACTGAATATTTAAAAAATTTTACTTAAAAAATTGTTTTTTTCCTTTATAGATGTCACATAAAAAAAATGAAAATAATGATAACATTTCTTCAAAATCGGTCGTTTTTAATTGTGGGTCTGCAAAATCTAATGCTTCAGATGCCAAATCTATAAAATCAACAAAAGGAAAAGAAATGAAGATTCATCAGTTAGGTGAAGTCCCCAAATAGTAAGTTTAATTGTGAATTGTATAAATTCAAATTAATTAATTAATAACTATTAGTTTTATTCTAATAATCAGTTACTTTTAATGATAATGCTTTGAGTTTTCCAACTTAAATAATGACAAAGTTCAGCACAACCCAAGTCTTGCCAAAAGTGTATTTTTTCCTACTCTTGGTTTTTTCCCACTTAGAATTATACAATTGAAAGAAAACTGTTTTTGAAATGCATTTTGCAAGTAAGGTTTGGAAAAGAAAAACTAAAAATAAGAAATACAATTTTGACAAGACTTGCATTTTAATGGATTTTCTTTGACTGGAAGTTGGAAAATTTGAATATTATATACAGGGTGTATCAGAATGACGTTTTAAAAATGTGGGGGATTGTACAGGATGAAATTTTGAATGTTTTGATATAAGGAACCTATAGCTGGAAATTTGAACTAAAATGTCTACAGTGGTAGGAAGTGCTTGACTGCCCTTCACTTTGGTAGCTACCCTTCTGTCCATTGACATCATATTATTGCTGCAGATGGAAGATTGTAAACACACAACTATAGTGGTCTAACTGAGCCTGTGTACAGGATGTTGTGTACTTAGTACTTGTCGTCCTTCAGGTCTACAGATTGCATCCACTGGCGCTGTGCTGTAAACACACAACTAGTCAATGTGAGTCCCTTGTGTTCGTAACATCTGTAGGAACAGTTCCTGAGCTTACAGAGTGCATCTTTACAGCATTTAATACCATCAGAGGAGAGCGTGGCATCTTTCAGAGGGTCGGACAAAACATGGTTTGTTGTTGCACATTATGTAACGATGTTGGTGGTTGTCACATTGAACATTTACTCTAAAGTAGTGCAGCCACTGATTCGATATACAGTTTGATTGTACTCTACTGTTTTGTCAATAAAACTTGTCTTAAATACTGTATTCTGCTGCTTCATTTAGCATACCGACTGCATAGAATGTGCAAAGTGCTGTAGAAACATTCCGGCTAAAGGTTCCTTATATCAAAACATTCAAAATTTCATCCTCTACAATCCCCCAAATTTTTAAAATGTCATTCTGCTACACCCTGTATAATGCAGTTCTATTTATAGGGGTCACTCTGGCATTTTATAGCAATCACTCGTTCACCAAACACTTTTTTATTCTCAAAAGTAGAATGTTATTTGCCAGGTTACTTTTTTGCTTACTATGAATTTTTATATCAACATGAAATGAAATGGTGACCAACAATATAAAAATAGTGCATAATTTTTATGAATTTCTCAAACAATTTTATTTTGGTTTGTTAATGGTAAATTGTATTGGATCAAGATCAGTTCATGTTCTCAAATTCTCTTTTTCACCAAGCAACTTTTTTTCTGGACTGTAAAACTTCTGTTATGTTTATAAAGTTTGTTTGATACTGAAGATAGCTAAATTTATATCAAAAACATTAATTGTAAAATATAATTTTTGATAATCTTAAAATAGTGCTTTTGTATTATTTAAAACTAGCTTAATAAACTAATAATTTTATAAATTATGAAATTTGTTAATCTTATAAAATATTTAGGATAAATAATTTCATTATGCAATGAAATAATTCCATTACTTTAATTAAACATACTGAATATATTTTTTTTAAATACTTTATTCTCATCTTAATAAACAAACTCAGTCCTCTCAAGTATAAAATTTGAAATACAGTAGACTCTTTATATTATTGTAATCACAGGTTATGTTGTTAATTGTTTTGAGGATATTAGAATTAATGTAATTTGTCCTAAAACATGTAAATTAATAATCATTATAATTAATAAATTGAGAGTCATGGTAGCGACTTTGCACCAAGTGAAAAGTCACTGAGTGATTATACATACAGGAATCAGAGTTGCTGATTTTTGGGGATTGATTTCTCTGCTCCCCATAGTAAGTGAATATTTGCCTGTAGTAAATGAATATTTCATTTGAAAGATACTTGTTTTCTTAGGTGTGTGCCAATTTTCAGGTTTTTCTTTAAAAGGTGTTGCTGAAATATAAGCAATTGAAAAATGAAAAATTGTCAAAAAAAAAAAAAAAACTGTATTTTCTTCTTCTCTTCATTTGGCATTGCAGATGATTGTAGAGAAAAACTATTGGCTTTAGAAAGCTCAAATTTTAGACTTAACTTTTACTCATTATTAGTGAGATGTTGATAAAACTTCCAGATCAATAGGTCAAAGTTCACAGGGTTCCCCGTAGAACTATTTTACTTTCATCACTTAATTTTATGCTTGTAAGGATAAAATTGTATTTAAACAAATGATTTTCATTCAAAATGTTAGAATAACAAAAGCATAAATTATGCAAATTAAAACATTTTATAATGATTTTACTGTATATTGAACCTTTCAACTGATGGCAATCGTGTCACTAAGCATCGAAGGAACAGTACAGTACAGTACATCATTGTCTTAGTCTTGATTTAATAACAGTCATTAACCAAAAAACAATTGATATCCAAAGAAAACCATTTGAGATGTAAAAATTTGCAGCAAATAAAAAATTACAGCAATTTAGTTAATAATAAAATTTTTTTCTTAAGAGTTTTTGTTTGGTAAAAATAAGCTTTGTGTTTGAAAACAACAGTACCCACAAGATTTTTACCTGTATTAATGGTTTTTACATTTTGCTTTGAAGTGCCTAGCTTATTTTTACCAAAGAAAATTTTTACTCTAAGAAAAACATTTGACTGTCATCTAAATTGATGCAAGTTTTTACTTGATGTAATATATATAATATATATACAGGATGTTTATAAATAAATGGTGCAGTTTTAAAAATTTATAATAAATCTATTTGTTACCTTATATGGGCAAACCTTACAGCATAAGCAGTATCAACTGTCCAAGTTTTTTATGCATTGATCACAATCCTTCAATATTGCACCCATGGTCACACGATACATATCTACACAGTAATCAAATTCTTCCCATATGTGCTGTAGCATGTCCTTCATGATGGTCTGCAGTGCATGCTTTATCCAATCACACAATTCCTCAAGGGACATAGGCATTGATGGTACATAAAATCAGTCTTTAACAAACCCCCACAAAAAGAAATTTCAGGGTGTTAAATCTGGTGAATGGGGTGGCCAGAAGAGCAGGTTGTTGTCTACTGTTGCACCACGTCCAATCCAGTGTTGGTGAAGAACATGATTAAGCATGACAAACAAAGAACAGGTAGCGCATAAAAAACTTGGACAGTTGCTGCTGCTTATGCTGTAAGGTTTGCCCATATAAGGTAATAAATAGATTTATTATTAATTTTTAAAACAGCACCATTCATTTATAAACACCCTGTATATATATATAGGCACAATGATACCAATTCATTTCTAATTGTATTCTTTTTTAAATCTAATTGGAAATTAAATTTAAAGTATTTTACAAAGTGAAATCTGTCTAATTTTGTATAACTAAAGCTATTTTATCCATATGATATCTACAAAATCTGAATTAAAATTATGAAGACTAAAGTGTATTTGTTGAAGTATTAAAAAGTTATTCTTCTAACAATTACATATGTAGAACTTAATAGAAGTAGAGATTTTAAATAATTGCAAAAAGTGATATTCAATTTGTAAAATTTATAAAGTTATAAGTATATTTATATGTATATAATAGCAATTTAAATATTACTAATTTAAAAAAATATATAATAAATTAATTTCATATAGTGAACTGCCATAATGTTATAATTTTTAATCATATTATATTATTATTACTTGAATTATTAACTTCATGCTTTTATTTTAAATATATTGCCTGTCTGATTAATTACTTCTTTCCATTTAATTTAATCAGAGTCAAGATTTAAGTTAGTTAATTAATTTTTGTTAAAGTAATTAGACTTGAGAGAGAAATGTGTGCTGTCTTACCAGTCATGTTATGTTTATTCATAATTTTATGACAAACCTATAAAGGAAGATTTATATTTAATTTAATAGAAATTTTTGTTTAATTCATATATTAAGGAATTTTTATTAAACTAACTGTTAGTGATATAGCATTCAACTACAAACTGGAAATGATAATTCAACTTCTTGGCTGACATCCAAGTTTTTTCATTTTTTTTCAAGTAATCTAAGATACTTAACTTCTGTTAAAATAATTATCCAGATGTTATTTATGTATACATAATTAATCCATTTGATTATTATTCAAGGGATAGGAATGTAACAAATGTTTTTTGTCTTTTAATTTGATATAAAATTTATAAAAACTTTGATTAATTGTTAGTAATTATTAAATGAAATATTGCAATAAATATTTTTTCCCTCACTTTATGAACATTAGAAAGAGAAAATATACCAATATTATTATAATTGTTTATCCTGGAGTATGTATAAAAATTCTAGCTTCAGATCAATTTGTTTTTTTATTCATAATCTCTGCATTTGAAAGAAATTTGAATTAAATAAAAGCTTTCAATATTAATTATAATATAGGACAAGTTCTGATCAAGATACCTGTTGGCCCTACACATTTCAGACTTGTAAGCTCCTGCATGGACTACATACTTTTCAAGTATTTAAGTGTTGTAGGGAATGTGTTCATTATTAGTATTATTATACAGTGATAAAAAAAATGGCAATAGCATATTTAAGGAGGTGTCCAGGACAGCCTGGACCCTCCTTACTTTTGTAAATTACTTAAGAAAAAATTAAATAACTACAGGAAAAAGATTTGAATATGTCAAATGTACTTACTGTATATACATATTTATACAATATCTAAGAGTTCCTCTTCATCCAGTGGTAGTGGCTACATCCACAGTGGTACAGGATAAATGTAGGTTTTCACATTTTAACTTGAGCCCTCACCTAATATTGGTTTAAATTATATTTAAAGTACTACTATATTTTAACTTCACCAAAATGGATGAAATAAACTGATCACATTCTAGCCATATATTCTGATAAGTTATTTTATTTATCAAATTAAAATAGTGTTATAAAATTTTTTTTTTATATTTATTAAATATTTTCCTTTTAAATAAAACGACATTATTTTATAGATTTAAAATCCTCTACAAATCAAATTAAAAAAAATAAAGATTATTTTTAAATAATGCAAACATTTTCAGTTAACAAATAAAGTAACTGTTTAGTTTGGGAAGTTAAACATGTAATAAAATGTTTTAAGTCAGTTATATGATTAATATACAAATACATGTTATGTATTTGTATACATAACATGTATTACAAATACATGTATTTGTATGCTGTATATAAATGAAGAAGATTGTTATGTAATTGATCAAAATTATTTTATCAGTTTTTGAGCTTCCCGAACTAAACAGTTATCTCATTTATATATTTCCCATCAATAATTAGACTTATACAAATGAATAAAACTACTAAACACTTTTAGTTGATTGCAATTTTTGCCTTCAGATGAAATTTTCTGAGTTTTCTTCATATGTCTGAAATCTAAATAGGGGCTAGTTTTCCACAGAAAATGCTCCCAGGTAAAAACTCTTCTTTGACAGATCTTCCAAGTGTTGTATTGCCTTCTCCCATCAATCCACTTATGTATTTATATATCAGCATGGTATCAAGTCCCTCCTTAAAGCTATTTAGATCCTCTAAACCCCTAATAAACATTCCTTTTAAATGTATACATATTAATTAATGTTAAGTTAAAGAAACAACAAAAATAAAAGAATAAATAATTAAAATACACTGAGTTCTCATTATACAGCTTTTTGCTGTAATGATCTGGTTTTATAGCTCAGTTATAAGTCAATATATACTTAACAGGTGTATATATATGGGACAGATATTTACTGATTCAGACACAGTGTGCATCTATCATACAGCAACTATTAAAGCACAGTAAATAAGTTGCCATTTACTAATACATTAAATGTAACAAAGTAATTGTTTATACTGTATTTTATTTTATTCTTTATTATTTTATTACAGAATAAAAAAGAACAGAAATATTTTTATTTATTATTTATGTTGAATTCAATTGACAACATTGTTACAAAATATTAATAAAGTTAGTTTTCATTTGTTTTGACTGCTTGGAAATCGACATAAGTCATGGTATTACTGTATATTTTATAAATTTGGCGATTAATTTAATTTACAGTACATAAAATTTTATATTTTTCCTCGTGTTTTTTTATACAAAATTTTTGTAGAAAGTTAATGTATGGTTTATTATTAGTTTTTTACCAAATGAATCTTGATTCTAATAATTTTTTTCATTTTTACTTACCTGGTTGTTATAAAATATAACATAGAAAAAGTATGATGATCAATCAAATTTTGACTCCTACCCAGTTTTTTTTTTTTTTCTGAAAATTTGACATTCCAGGAACCAAAAATATAAAACCTTATAAAATAAACACATCATGTATATGTGTGCATGTGTTTATTTTGCATTATATATCAGGACATCATGAACCAAAAATTCTGAAATTTGGCAAGATTATTTCTATATATAGGGCATTGATGATGATAATTAAATTTTGGTAGTTAAATGTCAAAGATAGAACAATAGTGAGGTAGTCATTTGTAATATCTCAGAGTCAGATGTAATGAAAATTTTACTCAGTAGCATTTATTCTTGATATAAATGAAAATATACCCATATCACATTATTATCCCAAGGCAATGATTTTTTTATGTATAGAATAATCTTAATTTCATTCAATTACTTTTAAATTTTTTGTTAATTCATATGTGCAAAGTTATTTCCTGGCAGCTTTAAAGCATCCCTATCAACAATTCTCATTAAATTCTGATAACCACAAATACTTTGCCAGGTCAAAGATTTGAATATTCAGGCTAACTAAAAATAATACTTTAACACATTGAGCCAACATTGGCTAAATTTACACAAACAGCAATGTAAAATGAATAAATATACTGAAAAATAAATGCATTGGTAATGACAATTAAAAATTACAAATTTATAATTTTTATACTATGTAGGCCATAAGGCTGAGACTATAAGGTTTCAGCTTGTCTTCACAAGAAATCTGCATTCAAATCTGGCTCATATCCTCATTACTTCATGGATGATTTGGTCAATATGTTAGGCCCTGCTCTCACTACCTGGCCATTCTATTTTAACTAATTAAACCAATGATGTACTAGAAAAATATTTCTTAACCTGTCAGGATTTGTTTATTGAGTTGTCTAGAATTAATTAATTCTAGACAACTCAATAAACAAATTAATCAGCCTTGAGTTGTCTAGAATTAATTAATTCTAGACAACTCAAGGCTGATTAATTTATAATTATTTTATAGCTTGATACAAAGACAGTATGAACAGAAAGAAGAAGAATTGAAGCGAAAGAAGGAAGAAGTGGATCCTTCCATTCCTCTTGGTCACATAGTTTTAAGTGAAGAGGAAAGAATAAGTACATTAGAAAAATTCAAGAAAAGTATGTATACAATTATCCTGTTTAAAACTGTTAACTTAAAAATTGCCAAAGCAATAAAAACATTAATTTGATATCAAATTATTTTATTTTTCTAGATAAAGAAGAATTGTTGCGTGAATATATACATTTACCCGTGTGCTGTGATACTTTAAGAGCAAAGAAAAAAAAGGAATTGCTCGAAAAAGAACTGACCAAAATGGATGAAGGCATCGAAATATTTTCTAAACACAGAGTTCTTATCAAAGTTGACGAATGAGTTAATATTTTAATTAAATACAAATTTTCATACTTGATAAAATGAAATATTCATACATTAGTACATTATTTATTTACAAATTATTAATTTAAAAGCCTCATCACACACCACATANCTTGGAACTTTCGGGAGAAGAAGCCGTCGCGTCCTCGAATTTCCGGGGTTTTATCTGTTTTCTCTCAGATTTCCCTTTCCGATTGGTCTCCCGTCGTCACCTGACGACAATTCGAAACCTTTTGGGGCGCGGGAGAGGTCAAAATCGAAGTTTAATTCGATCTCCCACCGGAAATGATCGACGGACTTACTTTCTTCTATTGTTTAGAAGTTGGCGTCACGTTTTCATAAAATAAAAATCTATTTCTAACTAACATATTATTTTCTCTAAAACAATTATTTTCCGCGAATTTTAGTGAGGGTTTGGACTTGTCCAGAGCCTCACAGAGCTCACCGCCATTTTAAAATGTCGTAACGCAATAACGACATTTTAGCTGGCAGCTCTGGAAGCTGTCAGTCCCTTCTCCCTTTGTTTGCCAAGTGAGGTAACAGTGACACTTGCCTGAGAACTATTTTTCTCTGGCACGCGTTCGGTTTCGTGTTACAACAAAGTTCTTTTTTCGATACATTATTTCAGAGGTATAGAAATTGTTTACAATTCATCCAAATGTTCGCGTAACATCACATGTCTGTTTATAAGATTGATTACAAACATTCAAACAACAATTACGGTCATCAAATAACATCTTAACAACTTAAATGCTCGACAAAAATTTTCTAAAACTTTTTTTTCTCGTTTTTAGACTGAGCAATTCACATAATTCGTAAATCATTCACAAAATTCTATTAAAGCCTAAAAGAGGGACAACCTTTTATCTGTCACACTTAGAAAATCTATGTAAAAGTTTACTTAGGTGCCGTCACTTCCGGTACACGGAGTGTTGACCTAACTTCGAGTTACTTACTTTTGTTGCTGGCTGTATCTCCTTGTTCAAATTTCCAGGGAAAATTTGCCGGAGTATTTTTCAATTATTTGAATCAACTCGATATCTGAGTTTCGGTTCTTCGAACAAGTAACAACTTTGTCATCTTTTGGATGCAGTCAGTCTCAAATCAAGGTCACTGTTCTAAGTCTACGTTTCCCAGAATCGATTGGTTGATTGAAAATTAATTCGGAATTCGGAAGTGATTTCGGACTATCAATTGAACAAGTGACAGTTTTCTGTCATTGGTTTTCTTCCAAAGCAGATTACCGCAAATCAAGGTCCTCATTCAACTTCGTGTTCCGATTTACTTCTGTTCTATACTCCGTTTTACAATGGTGCATTTAAGCCAGTTTTTGGTTGTGACTGATATAATTACTTTTTCATATAAATTTTGGGATGAAAGAAATTTTCCTAAAACTTGAACCATATGAATTACTCTATCTTTAACCAATGTTCGTCACAGGAAAACTCGATCGCGACATTTCTGTTTTTCCTTCAAAATGCGAGTTTTCTTACCATAACAAAATAACTGTTTCAATAATACAAGTACAAGCAATATTCTGTAATGAATTACAATCAAAATTTTCGTTTAAACACAATCGGATCACGTTTCTTCATGGTGATCATATCATGTCGAAACTTTTTCTGGGAAATACCATTGACAAATTTCAATTCGCGACAACCATATATCCTGTCGATTAATGCAGGTTCTAACCAAATTACATATTTACTTCTAAACAAAATTTTCACCGAAGAACACATTGTTCTGTCATTATAATCGGATTGTATCATCAGTTGTCTACAATCAAGTAACATTGACATTATCAATTCACGACAAATAATTTGTATTGTTTTTCTTATTCCGAAACATTTTCATTTAAGGTGACCTCTGTCCTCTTTAACAAAAGAGAAAGAGCTCTCCTTTTACAGTTTATACTTTGTTTGATCCGAGTCGGCAGCAATAATCTGTTTCGACCTTTGGTTTGGGGAAATGATGTAGTTACGTCGTAAACAGGTTCTGTCTTCCAAAGGAAACTTTATGCTGCTACTCTTTGGACTTTATGAATTTTTTTTTTTTTTAACTTTCCCTTTATTTTTCTTTCGCGTGCAATTATATACCTCTTATTATTTAAAAGATCGCGTTTCGTCGCGCTGCATTATTAAATTTTAAAGTCGTTTGCGTTCTCCTTTTTCTGTTAATCTCGCAGAAGGATGCAAAATTTTCGCTCCTACCAACACCAAAAACCCAGTGATTTCATGCGGATTATTTGAGTTTTAATGCGCGTTTCTACTTTCCTATTTCCACAAAATATTACAGCTACTCTATAATTTATTCTGGCTATTTCTACAAAGTCTTCTATTCATTTCTTCTAATTAAAATATTCGCTTTTAAAACGGATCAGACTCACAGAAGAGCGCAAAGAAGTGATTCTCTGCTTCCTCATATTGATACTCATAAGCCAGTGTTTCGCGCCGATTATAACTTTTTTTTTCTACATCGCATAATCCTTTTTCTGGATGTACAGAATTTATTCTATATTTCTATTAGTCCGTCTATTTTTACGGATTATTCGATATATTTTCTACAATTATCTTATCTATTTTTTTCTCAAATTCTTATATAATTCTACTTATTCTAATTTTTGCAAATTCGCATATATATTTTTCTATAAACTATTCTATTCGTATAAGTTTATATGTATCTCTACTATTTTGCAAGAGATCGCTTTGGCAGAACAATTGTTTGCTTAGTTAAATTGCCAAAACAAAACTGAGAACTCGATTAGATAATTGATTATCCTAATCTGCCATTCTCCTGCCGCAAATTAAAACTACGCGTGTAAATTTTTTTTTATGCCTATGCTTCTATTCTAGGTTTATTTTAGATCTATAAATCTATGTTTCTAAATCTATATCGAAATCTAAATTGCTCATCGGTCGTTTGTGTCCGCGACGTCCGATGATCTAATTCTAACGCGTTTGATCAGCAGCACGCCCAATCTCCTAGGGAAATTGTCCATTTCTCCAAAGGTCAAAGAACGCGAGTGGGCTGCCACTTAAATTACAAAATAATACGAAGCATCAGTCTCTGTCTTCATCATTCGTGCTCCCTGAGCTCCCAAAATGAATTTTGGGCCTCGGCTTCCTCACCAAGTAGGGAGTGCGGATGATGAGGTATGGGCAACCCCATCTTCCTCAAAATATCCCAAACTTCTGACACCAATGTGGGGGCCGAGGGGGGGAGAAATTTAAAAACTTTCGACGAACGATAATATGTGATATATATCGTCATCGTCTCCCTTGCCGTTTGGATTGCCGAGCGGTAACAATCAACGACATGTGGAAGCAGTTGAGTCAGAGATAGATGCTTCGTTTACAAACAACACAACCGTTTATTAAACACGAAAGAAGCTTACAAGATTTCCGCGATCTTGGAAGTTCTGCGGCGGCTGCGGCCTCTGGGTCTTCCTCTCCTTTCCAAGATAGTCCCATTTTGAAGGAGTGTCCCTTGTTCGCGAATGA
>NW_019384683.1:540870-542948 GCF_000671375.1 Centruroides sculpturatus
TTTGAAGAAGTGGGAGGATGTCAGAACAATGGTCTTAGAATGGCATCCAAACCAGGTTGAGGCTTGGGGATTTCTACAATTGCAACGCTATTAATTACTTACGAAAAATCCTGAAGAAGAGGGAAAAGCAATCGACATTAGACAGATTCTTTAACCATTTCAAAGGGAAAAAAACATGACTAATAAAAATGAAAGACTGTGTGTGTATGTATTTTTATTATTACATATAAATAAACGTAATAAGAAAGTATATATTTTTTATTTTTGGGGGTCTCCAGAACAAATTGATTAAATTCCCATAGAAACCTATGGTAAATCAATAATCGGTTAACGAACAATTCGGATAACGAACAAAGTCTTGGAACGGATTATGTTCGTTAACCGATCACCCACTGTACAAACACAATTGCTGCAACAACTGGTAATCGCTTTTCTTAGAAACTTCATTGCAGGTATTTATACAAAAAGCGCTCTGATATCCAAAGTTGCGAAAAGTCACCAAAATTTTTATTTCACCGATTTATCTAAAAATTATATTAATTAACTCCTAAATATACTGTCCGATCCGAACAAAACTTTTTATACTTATTCTCTGGTACTCTGGAGAAAATATAGACCTTCATGAAGTCCGGACATTCCACACATTCCTGATTTGTTCTCTTCAACACTTTGCTACAAACATAACAATTGTAAGTTAAAATAGCAAAATTTGTAATAAGATTTTCATTTCAACGTTTAGCCATTTTCCTGTTTGGATGGCCAATGCCGGACATATCTGCTGGTTACTAATAAAACAAATAATTACGAACTCTGATAAATATATAAATTTTTAAAATATCTTTGAAAATTTAAAATACAACTAACCTAATTTGATTATTCCTAAAACTCCGTGGAACATTTTCATTAATTCAAGTTCAAATCCGGATANCATGCTGTGACGTCATATAGATCCAAGGTCATGCTAACAAATATACGAGATCTGGCCATCCTTGTAGTTTAAAGTCCTTGAACCGAACCAATCTCTAGCCGAGTACAGTGGGAGTGATTTCCTCGAAATATTAAATGTAATAAAAACAGACATTTTTCCAGTTCGACGAGAGTGACCGAAAGTTGTAAATTTTGGAAATTTCCGTGGACAACACCTGGTCCTAAAACGAATTAGAAAACAAACGATGGACAATCTATTAAGTTTAACATATTTAGTAGTGATGTAACGAATATTCGGTTACTATTCGGTATTCGGCCTATTTTTTGCTATTCGGCCGAATACCGAATACCTAAAAACAGGAGTGGAAATAACAAAAACACAGTAAATTAATCATTTTGGAATTTAGATTTAATGTTATCGGGTTAGTGTTGTTTGTTTATATTTATTTATAACTTATAACATGCACAAAATAAAAAAGAAAATAATATTAGTCACATGTATTCACAATTTATAATTACAAAGATCAGCACACATACACACTTATTCGTTTGAGAATCGTCGCACATCTGAGGGTCTGACCATGCCTAGCCTTCTTTTTAAGCGCTTGTCTTTTCTTTTCCCTTTCTCTTTCCTCTATCGCTCTAGTCCACATATGCCTATGCATACATCATAATGTGGGGGCCGAGGGGGGGAGAAATTTAAAAATCTCTCGACGAACGATAATAGTTGATACGTATCGTCATCGTCTCCCTTGCCGTTTGGATTGCCGAGCGGTAACAATCAACGACATGTGGAAGCAGTTGAGTCAGAGATAGATGCTTCGTTTACAAACAACACAACCGTTTATTAAACACGAAAGAAGCTTACCAGATTACTGCGATATTGGAAGTTCCGCGGCGCTGCGGCCTCTGGGTCTTCCTCTCCTGTGGTTCCACAATAGTCCCATTTTGAAGGAGTGTCCTTTGTTCGAGAATGAACAATTCCATCACGTCTCGATGACTCCGGGACGATGCGGTCGACTTCCGTTGATGGAATGATGTCGATCCGAGGTCGGGAGATGGAGACGAAGATGGGTGCGAGACACACACACAACAACAGATCCGTCACTTGGAACTTTCGGGAGAAGAAGCCGTCGCGTCCTCGAATTTCC